>NC_062199.1:4506309-4566309 GCF_912470025.1 Vespa velutina | reverse complement strand
ATATTTCTTTTTAAGTCTAAATAAAATCCTGTAATCCATAGTAATAATAATTATTATAGTATTTATATATAATAATAGTAATAATAATAACAACTCAATAACTACAACAATAACAATAACAACAATAATAATAATATATATAAATAATATAATATATATATATATATATATATATATATATATATACATATATATATATATATATATATATATATATATATATATACATATATATATATAATATATACATATCCATTATATCTATTATATATCTATTATATTATATTATTTATATACATTATTATTATATATTAATATTACTACTAATAATTATTATTATTTATATTATCTATCATTATTTTTATTCAGTCCTCAAAGTGAAACTTACTGTTAGCAATGGTATCGGCGTAAGTTAAAGCTAGTAAAATAGTCGTATTTTATTCGATTGGATAAATTCGAAGGAGAACTCGTAGAATGGTCGAGAAGAGGACGGTTTCGTGGATAGCCTCGGATTTCCACGTACACAAGAGACAATAAATTCGTCGCGTTGGAATACTTACGTCGGCACGTATTCAAGCGATTTTCTCGGCTCTCTTCTCCCTTATGGTCCCCATGCAAAAACGAGCGGAGCCTGTAGGAGAAACGATAGAATCGTTTTCTTCCGTCGATTTACGATCTTTCCGTGGCGTTACGTCTCTTCGATCCTTCTCTTTCTCTCTCTCTCTCTCTCTCTCTCTCTCTTTCTTTCTCTTGTGTTATGCCAAACCGGCCCTTAAGCGGATCAGTCTTTCAGTCCTTCTTCTAAGAGTGAAATCCAAGACGTTTTATGGTACGAACCATCGACTCCTAACGAGACTTCGAAACGTCTTAAGGTATCTTCTTCTTCTGTTTCTTCATTTTCTTTTTTTTCTTCTTACTGCTTATTCTTCATCTATTCACGGGGTGTATAGGGTTATTACTCCCCAAAGCTTTTCATCTAATCCTCTTTCAATTTCTTTCTTTCTTCGATTTAACCTTTGCTCGTTAGGTCAACTCGCGATTACTTAGATTTCAAATTTTCGAGGACACTTATTCAAGTGTCCATCACGGTCATCATCATCTTTATTAGAGTAGATGAAAATATTTTGTAACGTTTTGCTTTAAGTTACGAGTGAAATGTGAAATAAAGAGAAAGCAAGAAAGAGAGAGAGAGAGAGGGAGGGAGAGAAGAAAAAGAGAGAAAAGAAAAGAGATAACATTACTTTTTATGGTACTCATTGTATACTAATAGAATAATCGATGTTATTTCTTCCCCTCCCCCCCTCTCTCTTTCTCTTTCTCTCCTTTTTTTTCGTTTTCTTTCCTAATATCGAGACAAGTTTGAATAGGATTGAATTGAGAAAAAAAAACGATGTTACCTTTTCGTTATGTCCCGAAGAATTCTTAATGGATCTCGAGATCATCTTAATAACCCCCCCCCCCCCACTTAACCGCTTATCTTTATAGCCCCTGACAAAATTCGCGGCTATGGAAAAACGTAAAAAGCTTTTTTTTCTTATTCTTTTTTCCTTCCGTTTGTACTTTTTTTCCTTTTTCCTTTTTCGTTTTCTTTTTCCTTTTTCTTTTCTTTTATTTCTCGAAACAAAATGACCCACGTTGAATTTCTTATCCGTAAGACTTTTCTCATCGTAAAAACACATCTGTCGGTATATTATTTTTCAACTGACCGAACGAAATAAACAAAAAAATAGATAAGGAAAAAAAAACAAAGAAAAGAAAAAGAATGAAAAGGATCATTTTGACGGTTCAACAAAAATAACTTAATTTCTGTTAGTTTTATTTTTAACCACCCGGTATATATTCGTAAGTAGCCTCTCGGTAGTACTATACAATACATGTACAATCGTCTCTATAGATGAGTACGGTATTCAGAAGTACGTACCTATATATATAGGTACCTATTTATATTTATATATATATATATATATATATATATATATATATATATATATGTATTACCTTCGGTTCTTTCTTTATTCTGTACATGTTAGTACTACTGTACTTATGTATAAAAGAAAATGCCGATAGATTCACAGAAGATTACGCGTGTAAAAGGACTCCTTGTGAAGAGTTGGTCCGCGAACTCGCGATCAGTACACCCGTTACATTCTAAATACTTGTAAGCATGCCATATTACCTGGGCAAGTTCAAACTGTATTACAATACAATAGGTCCAAGCGGTGAGCCCTTTCTATGTTAACCTTGTTTCTTCTTTACCATACCATTGATAAGCTATATAGGGTGTTCCTTATTTTATTAGATACTAAGGGATATTTATTTTATTATTTAATTTATCTGAATAAATTGCAATTAAATTATATAAAAAGAATTACAATGATACTTTTGTTTAGTTTATTAAATTGTTACGATATATGAAGGTTTTAAATTTTATATTAGTGATTGTATTACGTACGTTTGATATTTCGTCTTATTAGAATGATGATATCATTAATAAATTAATTTTATTTTATTATATAATAACGAATATATATAATAACGAATCATATGAAATTAATGATAGCTTATTAATACTTCGATGTTTTTCATTGCTTATTGCTAGTCATTAAAGGTTTTTACATTTACAATTTATATTTTTTACTTTTATTTATTTATTTTTTTTCTCTTTTTTTTTTTTTATTATAAAAATTTACACTTAAGCGAATTAATACCTGTCAAGTTAATGGATCGATCATATTTAGAATTTTTTTTTATAGTTAGTATTTCTTTCAATTAATATTCTTCATTTAATTTTAAATATACCTAATTTTATATAAAAATATCCTAATCTCATAAAGTATGATAAATTGTATCGATCGAAAATAATTTTTATACCTTTTTTCATCTCTTCTTGTTTCTTTTTTTTTTTAAGGACACTATACATATATCTATAACTCAGTGTGCAACTTGTTAGATTATGTTAAATCGATGAAATTCTTGAATAAAATTCGTCGATAGTAATTAAGAACAGGACGCTTTCGTCGTAAAGATACAGAGAGAAAGAGAGAGAGAGAGAGAGAGAGAGAGAGAGAGAGAGAGAGAGATCGCTCTAAACGATAACTCGAACTCGCCGATCGGAATGCAAATAGCGGCCTGCCGAAAATGGACAAATCACTGTAAGCACACCCCCGTTGGATGATAATTACTAGTCGATCGTTGGGAGTAGTACGGTGGGGTGCAATTCTGTTGTCTCGTAATCGTCGTCCCTTCGAATGCAAATGCTGTTAAGGATCTACATAAGATGAGAGATTAACCGAGGTAAAAAATAACACGCATATGTGTGTTTATGTGTCTATGTGCGTGTGTGTATATGTGCGCACGCGTGCGTGGGTATATTGAGTATGGTAAAAAGGGGAAAAGAGGGTTGGAACACTGGCGACTCTTATTGCCACGAGGAGCTTCGTTACCTTTAAGGTTAGCATACACCATAAGGTTTATACACTATAAGGCCGTTCGAATATTTGCCATTTAATTTACAACAAAATATTACATATGTACTGCTAGTAACCAATCGGACATTGGGTGATTTTTCTTTTTTAATTTTTTATCTTTTTTCTTTCTTTCTTTCTTTTTCTTTCTTTTTCTTGAAAATCATCGAAAGATCTTAATGCGAAAATTGTTAAATAATCTTAATGCGAAGATTATAAAATTTATCGAGGAATCAAATTAGAAATGATTAAGAATTATTATGTATGTAGGTATAAATAGATGTTCTCTCTCTCTCTCTCTCTCTCTCTTTCTTTCTTTCTCTATCTTTCTCCGCCTATTTCTATGGAGATCCTTTTACTTTCTATCCTTTTCTATCGTTTTACTCTTTACTCTTTCTCTGTCTCTTTTCATTGAGAGGTCCTCCACATGTTCAAGAAAGGCAGCTCTCTGGTCTGGCAAGGAAACTCTTCGTACTGTCTATTCGTTCCAAGCTAACACGGTGCCTTAAAACGACGATGTCACGATAACGATACGTATGGCTCGCTAACCTAACGTCTAACGTGGGTAGACTTCTGCTAACACACTAGGGACTACATATATGCGCATCCTGGTGCAACGATAGCCTCGGTCGACCAACCCAACAATCTACCTCTCTCGTTCTCTCTTTCTCTTTCTCTTTCTCTTTCTCTTTCTCTTTCTCTTCTTCTTCTTCTTCTTCTTCTTCTTCTTCCACTCCTTGGTGCCTACTTACAAGCCCCATATTTACACGCGTACGCGATCGTACGTACTCCTGAGGCTCTCTTTACCGACTAATCTCTCATCTTAGATCGCATTCCGCCCTTCTCCTTTTCCCTCTCTTTCTCCTTCTCCTTCTTCTTCTTCTTCTTCTTCTTCTTCTTCTTCTTCTCCTCCTCCACCTTTTTCTTCTTCTTCTTTTTCTTCTTGATATTCTTCTTGATGTTCCTCTTATTCTTATTTTAACTTGGTGTAAAAGAAGCGGGACGTGCGTGAAATTGCACCTCAACGAATAAAAAATCGGTGATAATGCAATAAGACTCGATGAAACGTTGCTTTTCAAATTGCAAAAAAGTGACAAGTGTTCAGTTGGAATTTCACGTAGGCTTTTAAGTTAACTTAAGGTTGTCTGTTAATATAGCCAATTTAAAATTTAGAATTAGGTAATTCTTTCTCGAAAATTTTCAATTTTAATCGATCAAATGAGATTTATCATATACTGAGACAATTTATTAATCGATTGATAAATGTCCTATCATATTGAATCGGATAATTTGATAATGTATGTATCCATTTCGTTTCGATAATGCCATATTTTTATTTCGAACAAAAATAAAGTAGAATTTTTAATTTAACGTAACCAATTATTATCTTTCGATCGTTAAAAACATGACAAGTATTTACCTTGAAATTTATTATTAGCTTTAAGTTAACTTAGGATTGTCGTATTTGATTTTAATTTAAGACTAGATATATCATTCTCGAATATTTTCAGTTCTAATCAATGAAAATGATTTATCGTGACTTTGTTAATTACGATAAATAAATTTTACTATATCAAATGTGATACTTATCAATGATATCCAAATGTATATTTCTTTTGAATCATGTAATAATAAACCTCTTTTTGTATTTTTACATTGCAATTTATTTATAATAAAAAATAAGAAAATATTTTTCGATTTTGTGAATATAACTCAATAAAATTAATGATAGATGTAGATCAAAGTGGTAGAAACGAAAAAGAGACATAATCAATTTCAATAGAAAGAAAAAGAAAGAAAAAGAGAGGGAGAAAGAAAGAGAGATAGACAGACAGAGATAGAGATAGAGAGAGAGAGAGAGAGAGAGAGAGAGAGAGAGAGAGAGAGAGAGAGAGAGAGAGAGATGAAGAATAATTTTTAAAGAGAGATAGATAGAATTGAAGGGAGCATAGAAGTCGACTAAACCTTAATTCTTGTCGCCTTAACTTATCTCGCGACAGATCGTGATCGCTCGAGTGTGCCTATCTGACACCATGAAACATCGAGATTTAATTAGTCTAAAGTCACGTCACACGATAGCTACATAGTTACATTACCGGTTTCCCTCTCTCTCTCTCTCTCTCTCTCTCTCTCTCTCTCTCTCTCTATTTATCTCTTTCTCTGTTCTATATTATTCGTTGATTGTTTCGATTCATTGAATAATTATACTAACGAATGTTCGTTTAAAGTTTTCCATAATTGACAGAGATCGAATGAATCTAATGTACTTTAAAAATATGAAGTTTCGTTAACAATTTATTTCGTTATATTAATGAAATTTTGTTGCTATAGTTTTTCTTTTCTTGTTTCGTTTCTTGTCTTATCATTATTTACAGAATGATAAAATATGCGATTGTAATTTTGGAATAATGTTTCTTCTCTCTCTTTTTTTTCTTTTAAATCAAACACTAATAACGAGTAATATTTTTTTTTTATTAATAATCGATAGAAAAATATTGAATATCTCATTTAATTTTTGATCTTTGACATTTAAATTTAATTTGATTTTATCATTAATTTTTTTATCAGTAAAGAAGAGTCAGTGAAGAAATGTGTTTTGAATGAATCATAACACGTATCGTAGGATAAACGTTAGGATAGTAAACATAACGCAATATTATTGAATTAATGAGTAAATTACGCAAAACTGATTTCGAAAGATGAGCTTCGTTGATTTTGAATGGCATATCCAATTGCAGGAACAGCAAATGGCGAAAAGCTGGTGTAGATTTCGTATATTGATAGATGTAATACATACATATCTAGAGATATATGTACATACATGTGTATACATGTGTATATGTGTATATATATATATATATATGTGTGTGTGTGTATATGTATGTATCTTAGTACGTGCGAAGTTGTGTCACACGAGACTCTAGTTGACGTCGACACACGTCTCGCTTAATGGCTAGGCGATTTACGTTAGATCATGTTGTCCATCAACTTTACGTTACCTTCAATGGACTCTCTCAATGGTGTCAATGCGAGCTGGAAATATGTCTTTCGTTGAGATTATATCGTTTTATCGCGTATTTCTACGCGAAGGAAAATACGAGTGGAGATTTATTTATGAACACAGTAGGTCACTAAGCTGATAGACACGTTAGAATGTTAGATTAAATATAATCAAATCGAGTATCTAACACATCGATTTTATTCTACACGCAAAGTAATCTATCTGATTATAAAAATATTTCATTATTTTATTGGATTGATCATTAATAATTAATTTTTTTACAATAATTTGTATAGTAGGATAATCTATCATAGGATAGTCAATCTAATGTAATATTTAATATAATAATTTTTTAAATAATAATATAAAATAAGTATATATATATATATATATATATATATATACATATATATATATGTATAAATAATAAACGGGAATATTGAATATAAAAATTTATATAAATATACAAAAATTAACAAATAATTATACAATTGTAATATATTCGTATGATTAATAATTATGTTACATATTGTATTAACAAATAATTAATATTCGTATATAAAAAAATGTTTATATTTTACAATAATTAATTATTTGTAAATATGAAACTTTTTATTTCATATAAAAATTTATATATGATCGTATTAAAATGATACAATTAATTTCATTTTCATATAACAATTTCTTTTATTATCGTAATATTATAAAGTACATATACAACGATCATTAAATTGAAAATTCTGTGTAAGAACGTGTATATAATATCTGAGGAACTGATATTCGTATTACGTCACGACCTTGAGTTATGAAGGTAGTGTCGCGAATGAACATTTGTTGTTATTATCCTAGACTCGAGATTGGTTACGTGACCTTTTTCAAGGTAGTCGTTCAAAGACCGTCGATAAGGATACACCTCTCTCCGTTGCTTTCTCTTTCCTCCAACCATTATGAAGTTTAGGTATATTAGATTTTATAAATTTATACATTATAATAATATTATAATATTTCTTTTTAGATAATAAAATTTAGTACGAGCTAATACAATTTGATTTAATCATTATGATTTATTTCATTTAATGTCATTCATTTTATTTATTCGTGTCATTTATTCATTTCATTGAATCATTATTATTCATTTCATTCAATATTATTTATTTGATTTGTTTGATTCGTTAATTCGTTCAATTCAATAATTTCATTTTATTTATATAATATTAATCATTATTTTAAAATTTTGTAGAAGACTATTTTCTTCTTTAAATTCGTCTAATTAAAATTGAATTATTGTTTACTGTATAAATTATATTTTCTTTGTCTCATATATATATATATATATATATATATATATATATATATATATATATATATTCATATTTTCTACGTCTCAACTATATTTATTAATTTTTCACAAATTATTATTCATTGCTCGTTACATGGATATTTATTTAAAACTAACGTAATTATACGTGTTATATTACACGGGTTCACAAGTATCTTTTATCGCCGACTCGTTTATGTAAAATTCTTGTAGAGAGTGGTCTTGGTTGGTTGGTAATGTATTTGGAAAAAAAATTTTCCTATCGAGGAAGGAATCGCAACGGGAAGGAAAATAAGCACTCGCGGTAAGACGTACAAAGGTTGAGATGGAAATGGGCGTAGGTAGAGAGAAAGAGACAGACGGACATATAGACATACGGACAGATAGATAGATAGAGAGAGAGAGAGAGAGAAAGAAAGAGAGAAAGAGAGAGAAAAAGAGAAAGAGAGCGAGAAAGAGAGAAAGAGAAAATATCGTTTGTCCCTATGCACAAAGCTGACCATAGTCAGGTGCGAATACGTTTAAATTTGAAATTCAGTTACATCGCGGTTGCGACGCGCCGGGAGGTCCTGTGTCGTAAATCCAGCGGTAACTTATTATTTTCGCGTAGGTACGTATGCGGCTGTAACTTCCGCGATCGTTTCTCTGGACTTCGCGACTTCGTTACGTTCAACGAGCAAACAAACTCCATCGCTCTCTCTCTCTTTCTCTCTCTCTCTCTCTCTCCTCTCTATTTTTTTCTTTCTCTCTTTCTCTTGCTATATAGACCTATATACAGTCCCAACAAAAAATGTCCACCAGGATTATCAGATCTTGTGATTCATACCCTTGGATTTCTATTTTTTTTTGTTTCTTTTTTTTTTTTTTTTTTTTTTTTTTTCCCTATAGGAATGCTTAAAATCCGGTATATATATAATACCAAACCGGCTTCAATAGGAGAACTTCAACAGTGCATAGTCGAGAAATACCGTCAGATTACAACTGATCTATTGAAAAATGTTTGACGTAATACTGAGGAATAGATTTTTTATTACTGCATGGAGATAGACGATACATATGTTGAATATTTAATAAAAAAAAAAAATTGTTCTCAATTTGAAACTTTGAAATGTATTGCCTTAATTAAAAGAGTGTAAATTAAGAAAAAAAAAAAAAAAAATAAAGTAGGTGCTGTTCTAAAGAAAATTAAAAAATCTTTTAAATGATACATCATTTAAGCTTGTTGCCACTTAAGATTTCTGAGCGAGTACTTGAAAGAAGGATTATTAGTTCACTAAAGTAGACAAATTTATGTCAAAAATTTATTCTATTCGAAAATAAAATTTACCTATCTTAGCATCCTTCGAAAAAATTCATTAAATTTCATAATAATAATTATGGTAGATACTTTTTATTGAGACACTCCATGCATATATATATATATATATATATATATATATATATATAATAAAATAATATAAATAAAATATATACCTGTAAAAAAAAAATAAAATAATATAAATATACATACTTAAAATATATATATATATAATATAAATTATTAATTATAAATATATATTACATATTATTTAATATAAATAATAAATAAATATTATTTATTACATATATATTTTAATTACATATATATATATATAAATATATATATAAAGTATATTATGTATTGTATACTATATATTATATGTCTATATGTATATATAAAACTATTGTGATTATTAAATATGAGTTTATGAGTTACATTTGTAACATTATTTTAAATAATTCATATAATTAAGGATGAATCTAAGTGAAACAATTTTACGTAAAATACGATTTTTAAGTGATCGATAATCATGGGTAAATCTTACTTATGAATATAATTTTAAATCTTTGGATATAGTATCAATTATATGTAATGATCATAATATGATTTTCGAACATATAATACAATACATAGGTATGTACATATAATACAATACATAGATATGTGCATATAATATAATACATAAATACTACGTAGATGTATAAGATCGGATATACGAGGATACAATAACAAGAAGTTTTGTAGTCTATATTTGTTTCGATCTTCTTCGAAATTTGTCTTTATTTTCTTTTTCTTTTCGTTTTTGTTTTTTGTTTTCTTTTTACTTTATCATTATTCCTATTTTATTTTTTTATTTTTTTTATTTTTTTTATTTTTTTTTTTTAAAGACTGCCGAGCGAGCGTGTTTTCAGGCGTTTGGTGGAGAACAGAGTTCGAAAGGGAGGGACCTCGGCATTTGTCTGACCCTCTAATTATATGGTATACATCGTGTACATCGAGCGAAGGGAGGTCGTCGAGGTCAGGGTTCTGAGGGAACTGGTGGAGAGGGCACACAAAACGCGCCACGGCGCATCGAGATATATCGAAAAATTGGCCGTAGCCGGATATCGACGCGGCGGGTAGCCGACTACAAAATTTACCGGCCGACAAATAATAATTATTCTCGTTTCGTGCTGGCTGATCCGATGTTCGATGCGCCAAGACTGGTACATTCGATGCAAGAATTTTAACATTATCCGCTAGATTTATCAAATTTTTCATTCATCGATTAAATTTCTGAAGTATTAGCAAAACAATATATATTTATAAATATACATTATATATATATATATATATATGTGTGTGTGTGTGTGTGTGTGTGTGTGTGTATTTATATATAAAAAAAAAAGAAGAAAAAAGCGATAGATTGATAATGCATCATTGTATTGTTTGTTTATTGATAATTATTGCTCATATTATAAATATTCGATAGCTATTTTTCTTTTTTCTTATTTTTTTTTGTTTTCAAATAAAAGCAGAAAACAATAGACAGTTAAATTTTACAAAATTAAATAAAACGTTGAAGGATGGACTATTGCCGGATCTATAGATTGGATTTATGTATCAATTGGATATACTCAAGAACAGAATATCAACATTTAAAAATTTATTTTAGAATAAATGTGATTTTTAATGAATCGAAGAAGTGAATATTATCTTACTAGGAAATATATTTTTACTTATATATACATACAATAATCGATATAAAAATAATAAAAATAATCTATAGCATAATCGTAGAATATTTATTACATGTGAAATGTTATAATTAGAAATAAATTAATATTAATGAAATATTATAAACGGATTGATTTCCAAAATATTTTTTTTATATTCGAAATTCCCTTCTTAGAAATTGATAGCATTTTCGAGTAACTATAAGCCAAGTAGAAAATGGTAACACTTGTTGCGAAGTTGCGAATTACAAATTGTCCTCTCGCCAAGAGACAAAAGTCAAAAACTTTCGGTTATATTACCGTTCTGAGAATTCACTTTGGAGTTCTTTCTCATAGCTTATCTCGTTAGCTCATCTCGTTTGCTCATCTCATGTAAAATAATTAATGCTGGGGTTTACCTTGTGCTATATCCGTGAAAAGTCGAGGACGTTTTAAGTTCATTATGAAGTTTTCTGGTATAGCTAATGAGGAGAGTTGGTATTTCAAGAAGTTACATTAATTAATATTACATCATAATTATATTAGGATGGTTATAAGTAATAAACAGTTTAATTAACGATCACTATAAAAATTACCTTTGAATTATATTATTATATATTAAGCGATATCATAACACTGAATATTACGATGACAACTGCAAACTAATTAATAAGATATATATATGCGTCTCTCTCTCTCTCTCTCTCTCTCTGTATATGTATGTGTGTGTTGCATATAAAAATGTAATTTTAATTAGATATTAGGGCTTGAGGATATGTTAACTTTATGGACGAGAATACTTACGGAACTATTCGAAAGTTTCAGATAATAATTTCACTCCACCATTTCTAAAGGTAACGACAAGCTAATCGAGAATTTGTAGTCACGTAGACGATGACGACAACGACGACAACGACAACGATGGTTTGGAGAATTGACTCTTTCTCTCTCTCTCTCTCTCTCTCTCTCTCTCTCTTTCTTTCTCTTTCTCTATCGCTCGTTTTCTCCTTCTCTTCCACTCTTTCTCTCTCACTCTCTATGAAAATTTATCTGCTTTACGATATTCGTATTCCAGAATGATTCAAGAGATTTTTGAGTTACTTAGAAATTTGAATCATTCGTGCCCAGTTTTGGAAATTTGTTTGTCTCTGTCGCAAAGAATTATTCATTAAAGGACTCAATTATTTAATCTTATTAAGAACTAAGACGGCCTCGTTTTGATCTTATCAGAGATAGAAAATGTGTCGATCTGATGGCTTCTTTTTTATTTAAAAAAATGTTTGGAAGTATTATTAAATTCTAATTAGAAATTTCTGATTAGAAATTTCCAATAGAAGATTCCATTGTCTTGTATGTCCTTGATTAGTCATTAGTGACATACGAAACAATGATTTTTCAAATAAATTGTTACATTTTTCATCATTTACTTTCTAATTATTGTTTTCTTTTTTTTTTCTTTTTTAATTTAAGCAAAATTCAATTTGTAGCATGTTAATAAACGATTAAGGGTTTTTTATTTTCTAAAACATATTCTGATATATTTTCTGATATGCTTTTAATTAATGTAACTTTTCAAATAAATTCTTATATTTCTCAATATTTACTTCTTATTTATTAAATCTTTTTCGTAATCTAATCATAAGGAAAATTAAACTCGTAGAACTTTAGCAAGCGATTAAGGATTTCTTATTAAAAAAAAAAAAAAAAAAAAAAAAAATGTTCGATAAAAATGATCCATACCCGATTAGTTATTTTCTTTATCCTGTATGTTTTTAATTGATCTCATTTTCCAAATAAATTTCTACATTTCTTTACATTCACTTAGTGATCACTAAATTTATTTCGAAATAAAATAATAAGAAAAATTAAACTCGTAGAACTTCAGCAAACGATTAAGGATTTTTTCTTTATCGAAAGAAAAAGAAAAAGAAAAATGATCAATCTCAGATAAAATATTTCCATCGTCTTGTATCACTTTAATTAATGTCATTTTCCAAATATACTCTAAAATGTCTCAGAATTAACTCCCTAACTACTAACATAAGTTCTCTTTGAAATCTAAATAGAACTCAACTTGTAGCACTTTGGTAAGCTACTTTGAACGTGCTTATACACGTATCCTATTAATTAGAAATAGTCGAAGTGTATCCTTAAACGCAGAAGGTCGTTAAGATAAGGATAAAACTATGTGAAAGCTTTCATTGGACACGGTACGTTTAACATTTCGATTTAGTGAAAATAGAAAGAAAATGAATTTTGATCTGTAGAATAGAATTACTTTACCGTATAGGTATTACGAATGCTTTTGAAAAAAAGATGACGTATGTTGTAAAATGATGATAAAGGACGATTTAAAAATAAGGAAAAGTGCATTCTCATGATCAGTAATCGTAGAACATTGACTATTGATTGATATTTTCGTAGGATTCACGCCTGGTATTATTGATCGATGGTTCCGTAGGATTCAAAAGAAATATTCTTGAAGAATTTTTGGACTTGTTCTTTCTCTCTTTTTTTTCTTTCTCTCTCTCTCTCGAGATGTTAAATAATAGCGATCCTTGAGATCATCATTACCCAGTCAACAACACCGTGACGCATAGCCGCCACTTTGCTCGACGAATCGAAGCACGTGTCTTACTTATTTTTTTTTTCTTTTTTTTGTCTTCCTTTTTTTACCTCGATTATATGCATTGCGTGAATTCGGGACCTATAATCGAGAGTTCTCTCTCTCTCTCTCTTTCTTTCTCGATCGTCGATCGTCATTCTTAACTTAATTCTCGAGTTGAGTTTAATATGATCGGTGTAAAGGTAATATCAAAATTATGGTGGAAAACTGAGGAATGGGAAAATTTCCGTAAGAGGGAATTATTTTTCTGAAAGAAATTTTGTTTTTTTTTTCCTCGGATCGTTTCAAATTTTCAGACACTTAACTATTTTTTTTTTTTTTTTTTAATGTCGTTTATAACGAAATTATGTAGAATTATTTTTTTTTTTTTTTATGTTAGTAAAATAAGATTCTATTCGACTTTTTGTTTCTTTTTTTGTCCTTTTTTGTTTTCTTTTCCTCAATGCAATTTACTATGAAATTCTTTAACGCGTAATCGTTCGATCAATGATGATTTTTTAGCTCGTAACAATTGTACTATTTATTGATTTATTATTCCATTATCAATGACACCGGAATATTAGTGATAATTTATGTCGACTTTTATTTTTATGATAATTTTTTTTTTTTTTATATCATAATTTGTCAAATATTTTTCTAGATAACGATGCGCGTCTTATAACTCTTTTCATTATGACGAACTTCTTGAAAAAAAAAAAAAAAAAAAAAAAAAAAAAAAAAAAAAAATTGACGAACTTTTGAAACAAAAATAAAAAAGTGAGAAAGGAAAAAATTAAAAATACTTAAGTTGAAAAAAAATTCGCCCTCTCTGAGAGGAGTATAAATTATCTTTTGGAATCCATCAGAGCTGGTGATAGGTCTTCATAAAATTAAAATCAGCTCGTACGCTGGAGGCTGTCCTCCGAGTAACAAAGTCGTTAAACTTTCTCGAGTTCGTTGTAGAAATAAACACGTCGGAGCGTGCGATCGGTCGACCTATATTGACTTGGAGTTTGCCAGCTGACGTATAACAGCGGATGCTATAATAAAGTCTTAGCTTTGCTCGATTACGTGGACAAGGTCGTCCTGCTTCATGCGGAACTTGATTTTCTTTACCTTCATCTCGGTTCATCGTAACTTTTTCTTTTCACTATGCGCGTATGCTTTATTTTTTGCTTTGTTTTCTTCTTTTTTTTGTATTTTTTCTTTTTACTAAAAAACTGTAAACAAATTTTTCTCTTTTTAAATTTTCATTAGAAGTGTCTGTAAATTGATCGATAAATAATATTGGGATCATTAGAATTTTTTATCTGAATAAATAACGTTATAATATAACATGTGGTTTACTGTATATTATAATATTGCTCAATATAAGTAGTATAGAAATTTTTAGTATCATATATATATGTCTATATATATATATATATTATATAGTATAGTGTACTATAGTATCTCATATTGGTTTGTATCTATTAATAAAATATTAATTAATGTATTGGGTCTTGCCAAAAAGTAATGTAGGAATTTTTAGTACTTTATATCTAAATAAATAACATTATATTGTGATATAGTGTATCGTAGTATTGTATATATTAAGATGTATTTACTAATAAAGTAATAATTTGGGCTAAAAGTAAAATATGTAATGCGAATTCGAATACATAGGTATAATTTTCCGTTTAGTTAAATATAAAATAGTAAAAGTTTTTATAATAATGCAATAAATATCATTGCATTTTTATATTTAAATTATAATTATTAATAATGTAGTCGTGGGAGGTATATTAATAAAAAATTGAACATTAATAATGTAAATTTTTAAATGTGAAAATATAAAGAATAAATGTTATTGTATTTTTATATTTAAATTATAATTATTAATAATATAAATCATGAGAGGTATAATACTCAACAAAATTGAACATTAATAATACTAATTAGTTGTTAATTTATTTGGATTTGTCTATAATAATAATTTTTAAATATATATGTAAGTATATATATATATATATACTTACATATATAGAGTTTAATATATATTGTATTTTAATATATATTTAGGTATATTTAGTATTAGTATTAAATGAAATATTTAAAAACAATAAAATTAATAAAAACTCGGTTCTTAGAATCGAAGATAAATTAGTAGAGTCACGATTTAAAGTTGAAAAAAAAATGGTAATACGATTATCGATGAAGCGTAGCATGATTAATTACGAGTTTACGAGTTATCGATGTCTCTTCTCTTTCAAGCGAATCCTGCCGAACGAGTTGTAATGGCTGATGAAAAGTTTCGAGGATCAATTGATCCTCGTCGAAGCTCGTTAATTCGCAAAGTTCAAACTTCAAAGTTCAAGATCTTATCTCACCGATCAACTTCTTCTTTATGTGAAAAATAAAAAAGAACTTCAATATTATAGTTTATTATAGATCATTCATATAGGCATATAATAATAAGTATTTTTTTATAATTATTATTTTTTTAAATATTTGTATTAATTGTTTATGTAAAAAAATGTTTGACAAAATAATTGTAAAAATTCATTCAAGCGTCACTCACATTTGTTTGTTATTTATGAATATTTAATTTTTTTATTTTATCAGATTAATATAATTACATAATTAATAATGTAATTTGTAACTTGTTTTATCAAAGTTTATAGAAAACTTATTTGCAACTAATTTATTGCAAATTTAATTAAATAATTAATAAAAAAGAGAAAAAGAAAATAGAGATTTAAACGTGCACAAAAATTCAAACAAAATGGTATTCAACGTATTCAACAAATTAATCAACATTAAACGAACAAAGATAAATCCAAATAAAGCGTTACAATCTATTTTCATCGTTAAAAACCATCATCGATCGTATTATTGTTTAATATTGTAAACAATTAATCTCAGCAATATCATAATTAACAAAATAAGAATTTAATATTAATTATTATTTTAAAATTAAATATTTTACAATATGCACAGATGCATATATAATATCACAAATTAAGAATAAAAAGTTTGTAATCCTCTTTTAAATTGATTAATTTATTATACTCTTTTAAATTGACTTATTTATTATACATTATCATAATACGACTAATGATAATTTATAATAAATAAGTATATGACACTTTATGAAAGAAAAAAATATAAATATTCACAAAGTACGTGAGTATACATAGAAAAGATATATGGATAAAGCATAACTATCTAAGAAAAAAAAAATATCTTTTAATGCGTTTGCCGACGTAGTAATAAGAAATAATTGCTTGATATATACTTTTCACGATATATTATAGTTCATTTCGAACTGAGATATCTTTTAAACGATGCTTACTGGATTATACCTAATGGCATAACGAATCTCCGTCGCGATTTTATATTTCTAATCCTATTAACCATAGAGTAGAGCGAACCTTTAAAATCGGTTACGGTTATGAAGAGATCGGCCGACATAACGTATATATCACACTGTCTCTTCTTTCGGAGGATCGGATTCGTAATATTCCTCCTCGTGCTACGAGAATATTTTTTCCTTTGGTAACATGATATTTCCTCGACAGAGACGGAGATCGATTTTTTTTTTTTTTTTTTTTTTTTTTTTTTTAAATAATATGAAATAAAATAAAGAAGAAGAAAAAAAAATAAAGAAACAAAAAAAAAAACAGGATTAACACGGGTATATACGGACAGAAAGGAGAATTACTTTGGACGGTCTTATACAATCGTCTTTGAAGAGATGAGGAGACAGGAGATGCAGAGAGAGAGAGAGAGAGAGAGAGAGAGAGAGAAGAAAAAGGGAGGGGGAAAGGAAAGGCGAAGGAAAGAGAAACACGTGATCGTTAATCCTTTTTCAAGAGTGTGTAAGTACGTCTAATAAATTGGATAAACCTGATGATATTATATTATAGAGAGTGTAACAGTCCGTTGGAATGGATTAGTTTTGAAGAGAGAAAATGAGGGAAGGTATGGAGGTAGAAGATTGAGGAAGGGGGATGAAAAAGGCGGATGGCCTTGACGTATAAAAAAAGATAACGAAGATGTTGACAACAAAGGAGGAGAAAAAAATGACAAGGACGATGAACGAAAATAAAACGAAAAGAAACAAAAGGAAAAAAGAGGAGAGACAAGAAAGAAAAAGGAAGAATGCAAAAGAAGAAAAAAATGTAAAAAAAGAGAGAATAAAGAAAAAAAAATAAATGCAACGATCGAGCCTCGTCGAATCGTTGAAGAATCATATAGAGGTTGAACCAAACCACCCCCAATTTAGCCGTCCGAGGGTGGATCTTAAGAGCAATAATGAAGAAGGTGAAAAAGGGAATGGTGGATAAGGAGGAGGGGGAAGAGAGGGGGAGAGTGAAGGATGATAGACGAGTCGATACGTTCCCACGCGTTCTCGCGGATGAGAGCTGAGAAGCCTAAAAGCCGTTGGGTCCATTCTTCTATCTTTCTCTCTCTCTTTCTCTCTCTTTCACTCTATCTATCTATCTTTCTCTCTCTCTTTCTCACCCTTTTCATAGTGGGCGGTTGTAAGGCCTGAGGGGCTCAAGCGAGTCCCTAATCACAGCCTGGACTAACGTTCTCCTACGCATTCGAAGAGAGAAAAAGCGAAAGCGAGAGAAAGAGAGAGAGAGAGGGAGAGGCAGAAGGAGAGAGAGAGAGAGAGAGAGAGAGAGAGAGAGAGAGAGAGGGTGGGTGGGTGAACACATGCGATCTTCTTAAACGCGTTCGCACTCGGTCGTGCGCTCGCGAGCACCCGCTAAAAGCCGAGTAATGCGAACGTTCTTAAATACACGCCGTTAAATCTCTTCGTTCTTTTATCTTCTTCCTTCTCAAGAGATTTTACTTCGCTCTCACGCCTATCTTTCTCTCTCTTTCTTTCTTATTTTCTCCTTCTCTTTCTATAATAACATGCGCACGCACACGAGTCTTACAAACTCGTTTTAGACAAAATTAACTCGTATACTGTAGAGTACCATACTCGAGGCGTTATTTTATATGTATATTTTATTTATATATATATAATTTAATGTATATATATATATATATATATATATATATATATATATATATATTTAGATATAAATATATGTAGGTATGCATGTTTATATTTGTTAATAAATTTTACATTATTTTAATATATCTATATAAAATATAGAAATATTTATTAATTATGGAAAATAATTTCTAATTTTTGTTGATATATATATATATATATATATATATATATATATAATATAAAAATTTTCATATAAATAAAAAATGTAAAAAGAAAAGTATAACCTTCACATAGATGTATGAATATACTCGTATACACGTATATGAAAATTTTATAAATATAATACGTGGTCACAAATAATTTTCTTTTTTTTTTTTTTTTTTTTTAAATTATTTACTCTGTCATATAAAATTTTTGAAATTTTCTAAAATTTCCTTCTTCTGTTTCTTTTTTTTTTCATATTTCAATTACACTTTCATTGATATAAATAATAATAAAAAATATGAATATGAATATATATATATATATATATACATATATATGCACACACATACACATATATTTTCTTGGCATTTACTTCGATATTAAGTCACAGTTCACGTAGAAGACGAATTTAACGCGCATTAGCGCGCGATAAATTTCAAGTCGCTGGCTGGCCGAAGAGCAAGGGCAGGGCGGCACCGTGACACGCCGTTCCTCTTTTGCACTCACAACCTCGTTATGTTCCTCCTTACGTAATCGCCAAGCCATCACGAGTGGTAATCGATACGGAAGACATCTATCATCCGGTCTTTCCCTCGACTCCATTGGAACATACATCTCAACAGGAGTGAGAGTCTCATTTTGCGTAAATATTCGATATAAGAAGAGGAATAAGAAAAATATCAAAGAACAAAAAAGAGAGAGAGAAAAAGTGAGAGAGAGAGAGAGAAACAGAGATAGAGAGAGAGAGAGAGAGAGAGAGAGAGAGAGAGAGAGGAAGAAAGAAATAAAACAAAAAATATGAAAAAAAGGAGTAAAAGAAGAAAACAATTATGGAAAATATATCTCATACAATTTTATCGCATTACATACATACGATCATTTTAACGAAAGCGTTGGAATTATATTGAAACGAATGAATTTATTATAATAGTTCTTTCATTCGAAAATTAGTCAATTCTCTTCCAACGAAAGAGAGAGAGAGAGAGAGAGAGAGAGAGACTGATAATAAAAGAGAAGGGGGAAGGTAATAAAAAAAAAAAATAGAAAAAATAAGAAAATAAAAGAAAAAAATAATCGTTGAAAACAAATTTCATGAAATTTTATCGCTCGAAAGCATTAAAGTTATGTTAAAAAGAATTAATCTATCAAAATCGTTCTTGCATTCGAAAATTAACCAATTCTCCTCCAAGAGAAAAAGAGAGAGAGAGAGAGAGAGAGAGAGAGAAAGAGAGATGAATGGATTGTAACGTGGTTAGTTTCAGATAAAAGATAATAATAAAATGTAAGCATTAAGTGTTAATTGTTATAGATTTATTATTGAAATGAAAGCTGATTTTTGATATGAAAGAAATGAAAATAATTTCAATGATTATAATGATCAGAAATTTGTTAATATTGTGTTGGCCAATAATTAATATCGGTGTTATCATTTTACGTTTAAATAAATGACACTAGTATTAGAATATAATATTGGCCAATAAGTAATTAAGAAATTTATGGTATTTTATATACAAATAAAACAACAGCATACTTATTTACATATTGTATATATATATATATATATATATATATATATATGTGTATCTTCTTTTAAATAAACAATATTAGTCTTACAGTAATATAGTACTGTTTGGAATTAGTATTATTTTATATCCAAATATAGGTATATAAATATATAAATCAACAGTAATTAAATAAGCAACACTAGTATAACAAGAATAATATAATTTTTAACTAATCAATAAATAATATAGGAATTTATTATTGGTATTATGTATTCAAATAAATAATATAAGTAACAATATTACACTAATTTATAGCTATATTATACTGACTTTAAATATTCAATAAGTAACATCGGAATTTATGTATGTATGTGTGCGTGTGTGTCCGTGCAATTTCTTTTATATTACTGCTAATCTTACATTGGCCAATAAGAAATATAGAAAAAAAATGTTCAATACTTTAACATTATACTAGACTCGATGATTGGACAATAAATGAAGCATCAAAATTGTTTCTTTTTTTTTTTTTGTTAAACATCTTTATAAATGAACAATGCTAATATCTATAATAAGAATAATGTAATACGAATAAAATTTGTATTATATTATGTATTTAAATAAACAATACAAGTTATAATGCTATATTTGTCTTCGATTGGCTATTAATTTACACGTTGGAATTAGTATTATTTTATATAAAAAGAAAAAAAAAACAAGAAATTCTAAATAAACAATTCATAACAAGAATAGTTTAATACGAATTTTGAACTCATGATGCAAAATTTTTTTCATCGTAAAAGAGAATTAAAATGTACGCTAATTGAAACATTCAAAATGTTTATGCATCCATTATGAATAATTGACGAAATTAACAACAAAATAAGGAAGGAAATTGATCGAGGATATAATGATGATTAGAAATTAATAATGAATTAATTTAGAACTATTAATTCGATTAAATTATTTCTCGTCGTGGTTTCATTTTCAATTATATTTCATAAATCGAAACGATACTATATTAAAGTTCGATCCGAAAATAAATATTATTAATATATGATTGATTCTTTCAATGGAAAGGAATCGTATAAATTCATATCGATTGAAAATAGTTAATGCGTTAAAATTCATCCTCGCGTTAGCACACCACTCACGGAATCGTGCGAATCGATAAAAGTGAGGCGTTCGCGCGCGCAATAGAGTGGCATAATCGAGAGATGAATAGATCAGGAGGATGAAGGTGTACGATTTACCATACACATACATTGTACGAACTTACATATATACATACACATACGTATACTCGCACACACGGATACACACATATCTCGATATTCCTCGATTATTCCCTTCTCTCGACGGTAACTCGCATTCGAAATCGTCCTATCGTCGATCAGTGGGACCAATTTCGAACGGTACCTCGGTCCTTTGATTGCTTATCCATCATATGACGCTTAGATCGTTATGGCTTATTTATGCGCATGAACTTCTTCCACTCTGTTCATCTCTTGTAAGTACTTCCCAGGAAGAACTTATTGTATGTAGTATAAGTCACTTAATACCATGTATTTTCAATACAATTTATAAGTATTATGTTTATATGGTAAATATAATAGAATGATAAAATGTGTGAATTCAATTATCTACTATTTTAATTATTACATTTTTTCAAATTATGTATTTTATATAAAATCTTTATATATCAAAGCTGCAATAACGATTGATTAGATATTAACAATAATTATTGTGAAAAATAATTAACAATATTTACTTAATAATTAACAAATTGAATATATTATATAAATTTTATTTTATTAAGATGCTATTTTATAAATTAAAATTTTTTTTTTTATTTTATTAAGGTTTTATTTTATTTTATTAATTTTTTTTATATTATTAAGGTGCAATTAATAATATGTCATTTGATCTATACATTTTCATTTCTACATTATTATTATATAAATGGTAAACTATAAATTCGATCGTTGGTTTAATTATAATTTATAACATATATTTTATATAAAATCGTTTATTATATATTTTACAAATTTGCAATAATGACTGATTAGATATTAACAATGATTATAGAGCAAAATAACTAGTTTATCAAATCAAATTGATAAAAATATACATTAAATTTTATTAAATATTAATTTGATTTTATTAAGGATATTTTTAATAATATTTATATAGATTAAATATAATTATTTAATCTATATGTTTTCAATTCTATATTATCATTATATGAATAGTAAAATATAAATTCGATTATTATCTTAATAATTATAATTTTCAAATAATAAATTAAATAAAAAATTGTTAACAATGATTATTGTGCAAAATAGCTATTAAATTATAATTAAAATTGAACATATTGTATACATTTTGTTAAATAATTTGTATTGTTAAGATCAAAGTTGTTCAAATTAATAGTCTTTTTTCTCTTTCTGTTTATTTCGAAAAAAAAAAACAAAGAAAGAAATATTTTTTTGTCCAATAATTAGATAATGTCGGAATTTTTATCGTTTATCTAAACATAAACAATACTAGTATTTTTTTTTTATTAGAAATTCGGATATTACTTATAGGCCAATCCAAGAATACTATACTCTCATTATATTACTATCTATTCATTGTTATATTTATTATTGTTATTTATTCATTTATTTATTTAGTATACTATTATTGTAACATAATAATATTAATACTAATATTGTATATGTTATTTATTTATTCAATGTATTATCTAATGATTTTTTATTTCGATATAAAATAGAACAAAAAAAATTGAAAATTTTGAAATTATTTATTCGTCAATCAAATATTTCTATGATCCACGATATACTTAAAGATCTAATATAATGTTTAAAGACTGCTTGTCAATGTGGTAAGAGAGAAAAACATTGATTTCGATGCGATCGATAGATCATTCTCGGTGTTCTCGATCGGCTACTGGCCCCGAGCGAGTCGGAGCGAGGAGAGAAAGAAATAGACTGTTGTCGCACGTTGAGAATAATAATTTTCACGGGAATGTATTTCCCAAGACAAGATCTACTTTATCGATAATGGTATCGATTCAGTTCCTTCGATCTCCCTCTCTCTCCCTCTCTCTATTTCAACAACCCGGAAATTCAAGTAGAATCGATCTACCAATCGATCGATCGATCGATCGATCAGTTGACGTGAACGGGCGTCGTTCTTTCCACGCCTGTGTAAATTGAAAAATCTCGTGCGATCAAGCGAATCAACTTTCTTGATCGTGATTCTTTGGTATCAAGGAAGAAAGAGAAAGAAAGAAAGAAAGAAAGAAAGAGAGAGAGAGAGAGAGAGAGAGAGAGAGAGAGAAAGAGAAAGAGAAATACTGGTGTCCGAGGAAACCTGCTAGAGCATGAAAGTGCGACTTAAATTACTTTCCTCGTGATTCCGGTTAACAATGTGGAAGTCAGTTTGCCTACTTCGTTTGAGAGTAAATGAAGATTCAGAGAAAAAGAGTGAGATATATATCGTGATAAAACAATAGAAAGAAAAAGAGAAAAATATAGAAATAACAAGGCAAAAATGGAAATACAGAGAAAAATTTAAAAAAGAAAGAATAAAGAGAGGAAGAGAGAAAGATAGAAAGAGATAGATAGATAGAGAGGAGAGAAAGAGAGAGAGAGAGAGAAAGAGAGGTTAATTAAGAAAGTGAGTAAATCATGGACAATTTATTTATTAATTAATATATTTATTTATCAAATAATGATAATATTATATTTTCAATGAGTATATTCATAATAATTAAATATGCATTATTGATTAGAAATATGAAACGTTTTATAATTTTAACAATGTATTAGATTAGATAATAATTAATGACGTAATTTTTAGTACTTTATATACAAATAAAATAACAACATGTAAATAAATAATAAAAAAAAAAAAAAAGAAAATACTAAAATAATAACAATATTATAATCTCTTATATACAAGTATAATATAATAGTATTTTACAAGCAGAATATAATATTATGATATAATATTTTATGTACAAGTATAACAATAATTTTATACATAAAAAATATTGGTATTATCACAATAATATAGTATTGAATTGACTATTAATTAATGCTTGATATCTTTATGTCTAAATGAAATTACACATTTAAATAATCGAGAGTATGTAAAAAAATGACGTACTACTATAGTATAGTATTGAATTGGCTATTAATTAATATTTATAGTATTTTATATTCAAATAAGATAAGAATGTCTAAATAAAGAAGAATAGTATAGTAAAAAATTATATTACAATATTACAGTATTGTATTAGTTACTTGTTAATACCCAATACATTTATATCCAAATAAAACAATAACATGTAAATAAATGAGAGTAGTATAGTAAAAAAGAAAAAGCATATATCAATATAGTACAAGTATAGTATTGTATTGATTGTTAATTAATATTTATAATAGTTTATATACAAATAAAACAAGAACATCGTAATAAACTACAGTAATATAGTAAAAACGAACATACTACAATATTATAATATTGTATTGATTATTAATTCATACAAGATATTTGTAGTATTTTATTATATATTCAAATAAAACAATTAGTTTAACAATAATAGTATAATAAAAAATGAACATATAAACGAATTCTACAATACTAATATATTAATATTTATAATATTATTTATAATAATGTCTATAATACTAGTTTATTTTTAATATTACCTATAACACCAATAATGTCGTGAACAACATATGGTATTAAATTTAATGAAATATTATTACAGATAAAATTTAATACGATTGTAAAATGATCGTTGCCGTATCATTTTTGAAAGATTTTTATTTTCTAACGAAAGAAAGGATATCAAAGACACATCCTCCGTAACTAATGTAATGACGGTTAACGTCAGAAATATGATAATTAGATAAACGTGATAAATAGAAATAGGGTATGATGAAAGGTCTTGTTGAATAATTTTCCCAAGATAATCTACTGTCTCACGGACAGTGGTGATGGTGATGATGCTAGTAATGGTGCTGGTAGTGGTGTTGGTGTTGGTTATGGTAGGGTGAGTGTAATTTCGCGATTTGTCAGTCGATAAATCGTTTCCGCCGATCTACCGTTTCGTATTCCCATTGTCAAGTGAAAATGTAGAGTAGTAACGATGGTATTGCTAGTAATGGTGATTGTGGCGGCTGGTTATTGTGTCATTGTTGGAACCCGCACTCGAAAATGGAAATGGTCATGTCGTTAAATAGTCCTACAAAATCCTCCCATAATCCCCGATAATCTCGAACGCTATAAACCGTACAAAACTGACCGGCATTTTAACTTTCTACCGAACGAAAACGAGAGCACTTGGTGATTGGCTGATGTTTGTATGAATTTTTTCTTTTTCTTTTTTTTCTTTTCTTTTTTTTTTTTTTTGTTTTGTTTCGCCAGGAGTAAAATTGTCGTGTAATCGATTTAAGTGTTTTCCTATTAACAAGATAAAAAAGAAAAAAAAAGTAGTTACCTATAAATATGAATGTATATTATATATAGAAAGTAGGCTAGGAATAAAATTTAAATTAAACGTAAAGAAAATGTCACATTACGTAATCAAAATGTAGTTGCAAAAGTTATATATAATATTAGATCAAATGACTTTAAATTATGAATAATAATTAAAATAGAATTTACTTTAATATTGATCATTGTTTTCAATTCGTATCGACTCTCGATCTTGTCTTCATCTTCGTTTTAAAACACAAATTGAAATATACAAAAATTTTGATTTACAGAAATTGGAGGGAATACATTTCAACAAGGTGAAAAATGATCGGACGTAAACGATATTCAGAAATTCAGAAAGGATGATGAAAATCGGTTGGACTTTGGAAATATACCTCGTGGTTCGAATTTAAGAAGAAACGGGATAGTAAAACAAAAAAGGAGAAGAAGAAGAAGAAGAAGAAGAAGAAGAAGAAGTAGAAAGAAAAAAAAAGAAAAGGAGAAAAAAGCAGTAAAAATGAAAAGAAAAAGGTCTCTGGTTATCGAATCCTGTTAGCAAGAAAGAGCGTCTCTCTTTTCTTGGATCCATCGAGTGAGATGCGGATCGAGAGGATCGGTATTAGAGTCCAAGGAAACTAGATCGATTTACGATTCCGCGGTGCAGAAAAAGAATGAAATAAGAAAAGAAAGAAAGAAAATAGTAGGAGTTTGGAATTCTTGGCACGTAGCCGCGTAGGACGCTTTTGAAATTCAAGGAGAAGCTTCCCGCTATCGTTTCAGCAGAGGAAACCGAAGAGGAGAGTCTCTATCTTCGAATTTGCTGGATGGAAAGGAAGAAGAAGAAGGAAAGACGAAGGAGAAGAAAGAGAAAGAAAATGATGGAGAACTCGAAGACTTGGTTCAATTAACGGTTCACCTGGAGAAAAAGTAAAAAAAGAAAGAAAAAGAAAAAGAAAAAAAAAAGAAAAAGAAAGAAAGAAAAGAAGAAAAAAAAAAACGAAAAGGAAATAAGAAAAGGAGAAAAAATCGAAAGAAAAAAGAAGCAGAGGAAAGTCATCGTAATAAGGGTTGATCATGTTTAAATTAGATCTGAGCGATTAGCTATCAGGCATAGTCACAAGTTTTTTTATTTCTTTTTATTTTGTTTTTCTTTTTTTGTTTTGCATTCATTCATTATTCATCTCGTTCGTTCATCGTCTCGTGAAATTTTGTATGGTCATTCGAAATCACGTTGTTCATGCCATTGATCGAATTTCGTTTTCATCCAAAATGGCGGCGGACTTATTTTCCGCGATAGCAAAGTATTAGAAGAAAGCGAATGGGTATACGAGCGCGTTCCAATAATCTCGTCGAGAAGGAACGAAAAGGTGAAAGGGACGTAAACGTGCTCGCAAATCCTGCGAGAATTACTAATATGTGCTTTGGAGGCTTGCCGCGAACCGGAAGTCGCGATTGGCTCGCCAATTTTGAACCTGGTATGGGCATGCTCTTACCAGATGAAACCTACGAGGAACGTTCCTCTTTTAACTCGATCAGCAATAATACTACTGAGGATCTTTTTGACGATATCGATGAATTCGAAGCGGCCAAGGCATTAGCCGTTTTGCAAAAGTGCGATGACTTTTTGAAGAGGCACGGTATCAGACCAGAATTCTTCTGCAGACATCGGGAGAGGTTGGCACTACAAAGTTGGCTACTTCAAAAGTCGAAGTTGTCTTCCGGTGAGTTAGATTTGTTTTCCTTTTATTGTTTCTTTTTTTTTTTTTTTTTTTTTTTTTACTTTTTCATCTCGTACAATTTGCTCAATTATTATTTTTCTACTCTTATTGTTTTCATTGGTACTGATAGTTGTTATCGATTAATATCATTTAGTTCAAAAAACATTTTGATTCGTTTATAATTTATAGACGTTTAAATAAATTGTTGAAAATCAATTATGCCGTATAATTTTGATAACGAAATAAAAAGATAAAAAAAAGAAAAAGATAAAATTTGCTTTTCTTTTTCTTTTTTTTTTTCTTTTCTTCTTTTTTTTTTATCGTTCTTAATTCATACAAATCGAAGCACATCTTTGAAATAATTAATTATTTTTAAAGAAATAGTTTCTTATACGTAAAAATTGATGATTTTTTTCTTACACAAAATTTTCTTACGAACTATTTATTTTTTTTCTTTTTTCTGTTTTTTTTTTTTTTTTTTTTTTTTTTTTTTTTTTTTTTTTCGTAACAATTTGTTACGAAAAAATAATTTTTCTTGAAACATTGATTAATTTCGATGGACTATCAATTTGTAAGAAATCGATAATCTCGATGATAGTATTTTTTTTTCTCAACTATGTAACTATACTTAACTATATTTAACGGACGTATCATGCGAATACCGTCACGCATCCCTATAATTGATTTAAATGCCAGAGCATTAAGCGAGAATATTCTCGTGCTCGGATAAACTATAAATGTAAAGCTTCATTTTGTCCAGCGCGTGCATGTTAATTGCAATGCCGTTTACCTTTGTCGCGACGATTACCTCCATTTACATGCTCCGATGTTTATTTCCAGCGCAAACATTTTACGTTAGGTTTGCAATTTTGGCAATTTTGTTTACTCTTTATATTTTTCTTTTCGAATTCGTTGAAATCAAAGACATTACTTTTCAAACACTAACATCATCTTTTTATTTTTTTACTTTATTTACTTTCTTTATAAACTTTGTCGTTTACTTGCCATCAAATATTTTTTTGTATTTTCCTTTATTTTCTGTTTTTTTCTTTCTTTTTTTTTTTTTTTTATTTTTTAATGAGTTCTCCATCAACAACGTCCATTAAAAAATTTTTGTATTCTTCTTTATTTCTTTTTTCTTCTTTTTTATTTGTTTAAATTTGAGAAACTATAGACACAGTTAGTTTAAGTTTATCTGTTTATGTTAATTCGTTGTTTTTTTTTTTTTTTCATTGTCATGTCTTTTTTGTAAAATCATGAATTTTTGTAAAATAATGAAAGTATTAGCCAAGTACTATTATTGGTTTATTACTATCCTTATATACCTATAGAAGATCGATTCTAGTTATGTTTAATACGTGATCTACGATTGTCTCTCTCTCTCTCTCTCTCTTTCTCTCTTTCTATATCTACGCGTAACGAGTTATGGAACTCGAAACATCGAAATATTACATCGTGTATTTCGACGCAGCAGTTTAAGAGCAAGTGCACACTACAACTATATCATCATCAAGAGTAGGAGAGTTAACGTAGCGAGGAACTAGTTGCTCGTATCAGCAAGAGACCAGAGTAACACCAGAGCATTCATGGTAATATTGTCTAACACGCAGGACGCGTGCACGCGAACTTTTGCAAATGTTATTGGTATATATATTTATATATATATATATATATATACACATACACACACACAAATGTTATATATATATATATATCAATAACATATATATATTATATATATATTATATAGGGTGACTCGTTTTAAATGATATGACCAAATACATGTGATCTCATTGATTTCGTAAATAAATGTTTCAAATAAAACCATCTAGGTTTTCAGGGGAGAAATATAACACGCAGATATTTCATGGAGGACGTTTCTGTTGTCAAGATATGGAAATTTCATATAACAATTTCTTTTTCTTTTTTTTTTTAATTCATGAAAATCGATATTTTGGAAATCGAACAAAAGTTGTAAAGAATACTCAACGAACAAATACCTATAATGCATACAAATATCCATAAGGTATCTTTTCATCGATATTTCATTGAGTTGCGATACGTTTAATCACAATAATGTTAGTTATGACTGTTCATGCCCATCGCGCTTTAAATGATTACAATTTTAAAAGTATTTCTTGTGTCGAAAAATATTATTGCGATTAGAAAGTTTATTAGAATGATTGAAAGTTATATATATATATATATGTATTATTGCGATTGAAAGTTTGTTAGAAAGATGAATTGTCAATGAAAATTTTGTTGATCTTAAAATATTGATTGCAATTAAAAAATAAAATTATTACGAATCCCGTATTTTGATAACAGCGTTCGTTCTCTACGAAATATCTAGAACATATTTTTATATTAAATATTTAGAATATATTTATATATTATTAATATATAGATTATATTTTTTCTCTGAAAATTTTGTAACTTTTATTCGTAACTTTTTCGTTTAGTTTTAAAATCAATAACTTCAGAAATATTTGGTTACATCGTTTGAAATAAGACATTCTGTATATAATGTACATACACACACACACCTACACACACACCTACACACACACATATATATATATATATATATATACGTTTACAATCGTACATAGATCGGTAATATCGCATGATCGTTTAAAGGGTTTCTACGTTCGTACGAACTGGGAAATTATCGGGAAACTTGGTCGTTTTTCTTATCGAATTACCGACCCTTCCGGGAAAATGTAGATATAAACGAGCATGTTCCGAAGATCGAAACTCATACACGTTCTTTAAAACCCGTTTACTCGGTTATTTCTCTGTTAATACATTAATATTTTGAATAAATTTTTTTTTCTTCCTTCTTCTTCTTCTTCTTATTTATTCTTTCATCTTATTTTTTTCTTTTATTCTTTCCTATATCCTATTTCATATCTCGTGAAAATATGGTAATACATTAATGTTTTATGCGATTGTTAATAAGGCCAGAAGAAAATGTTTGCATCGATCCCATGCTGATAAAATTGATGGTACGATGATTAATTTTTATATAAAAAAAGTATCGTAATTAATTGAAATAAATAATTAAATAATTAATAATGGAATTAATATTAACGATCTTGTGATATAATATTTTATATTAATGAAAAATAAATAGATAATATTGAAATGAGAGTATCATTCTTTTTAAATATTTTTAAAAGTGATTATATTTCCTTATGAAAGAAAAAAGAAAATAATTGTCCCGACATGATCTGACGTACAGCAGAGAAAAAAAAATAGAAAAGTATTTTGTTATCTTTAGAATTAACAATTTCAACAATATACTGTTCAATAATATAAACAATATATACATATATATAGAATATGCACTTATAAATTTCCGAACAAATATAAACGCAAAAAAAAAATTGAAGTTAGAACAAAGTTTATTAAAAAAAAATGTTTACTTTTTTATTCGTGAGTTTTCAAATTTTTTTTTTTTTTTTTTTAAATTGATACCTATAATATTTTTTCTTTTTGCATATTCATATAACAGTGATCATTTATAATTAAAATCATATATAATAAAAAAAATTGCTATTATGCATTTTTTACGAGATAGTCGACATTTCAATGATTGACTAACAAATTCATACTATATTGTAATTCATACTCTATGCTAGACAAATATATTATTTACAAATTATATTTTTTTAATGAAGAATTTTATGTAGTTCTGATGATTGTTTTTCATATTATCGTACGGATAAATAGTTATAAATTTTAATACTTCAATCGATTATCTTCTAAATAGTAATATTAGATGCATAGTAATAATTTTTTATTTGAAAAATTATTTCATCGCCATTATTAAATAATCATCATTGTATAAATATGCCAAAAAAAAAGAAATATTATAGGTATCCATGTTAACCACGATAACTCGAAAAGGTTACTAGTATTAAAAAAAGAAAAAGAAAAAAAATTTTTGTACATGGATTTTGTAGATAACCATGCAAATTTCTTTTATTTAACAAATATTTTATTTAACAAAATATATATATATATATATATTTTGTCTAATAAAAATGAACAAAATATTTTGTATTGAACGGAGGATTATCAAGTATCGATCTTAAATTTGTAATTTAATTATTTGATAATTGCTTTAGTAATAATGAATTTCGAAGGTCCTTAATCATCGAGCAACAAGTACGATGGGTCAGGTGGAGAGGGTACAACAAGATCCGACGGGAAGCTAATCGCGTCTCTACCAGACATAGTAGTATAATAGTTTCAATGAATCTCGCGAACGAGAGATAGGAAAAATAAGAGAGAGAGATTTAAAGCATAGGAGAAAAGTCATGGCATCCGTACCGAATATTATAGTATTGGTTTCTATCCATCTTAATGAGAGAGGCAAAGTCAACTAGTTTTAAGGATTATTTCAAAGAATCGAACAATGAACGTTCTAGATGATCGTCGAATATTTTTATTTACTAAAACAATTTTTGATATTTATTTACTTATTTATTTATTTATTTATTTATTTATTTATTTATTTATTTTTTATTTTTACATCATTTTTGTTTGCATTATTTTAAACAAAATTTAATTAAACGATTTGTCTGATATGTTTCTTCATATGTAAAGAAAGAAAAAAATTTTTATTCATTTGTAAGAAGCATATATATATTAATTGATATAATAATTAAATATAATTACATGAAACAAATATAGTACGTTAAATATATATTATATTAATATAGTAGGTAGTATATAAAAAAAAAAAAAAAATAAATGATCATAATAATAATTTGGTATACCACATCAAATTACAATTACAATAGAAAATATAAAAAAATATAGTACACTTTATATCTCTGATGGTACACAAAATAAATCGCAAATATCTACGACGCGTTTTAATATTTATTAACAAAAATTGTTAATCGATCTTTTTTATAAAAAAAAAAAAAAAAAAAAAAAAAAAAAAAATTCTCCTTCATTATAATTAACTTATCCTTGGATTGGAATTTTTCTTTTCTTTTTTTTTTTTGTTTTTTTAACTTTCACGAACTTATCGAATGTATCAATAGTGAGAAGCTTTTATTAGAGTGTATCGCGATAGCAATAAAAAAAAAGGAAGAAATAAAAAATAAAGATGAAAGTGAATATATAAGTACATTGACGCAGATTCAAAGGAGATTTGCTGTTCTACTCGGGAACTTCTTTAAAGGGCTGAGAATTCGCTCTTTTACGTACTTCAGAAAGTCAGTATAAAGAAAAGTTTGGTTTACAGTTAGCATTTCTTTCTTTCTTTTAAAAAGCTCGACTATCATTAGAACTTCATTGAATTTCTTCTTCCTTTCTTTTTTTCTTTCTTTCTTTTTTTTTTTATCTTTTTTATTTCTTTTAGAAGCATAAAAATATCTAATTTTTTATGCGAAGCTTTTATAATTACGTCAACTATTTTCTATTTTATAGATTTAACGAAAATATAGAAATTATCTTATTTATAGATTTAAAGATTTTACATAAACAAAAAAAAAGAAATAATAATTCAGAAATTCTAATTGTTTAACTCATGTCTGAATCGTTTCTAGATTCGAAGAAGATTAGATTTTTAATAAACTGTACTTTGAAATAATTACATTTAATATAATTTGATCAATTAAATAATTAGTATTTTAATTAACTAATGAATTTATAATATTTAACTAAACAAACAAATTTAAGCTAACTTTCAATTTGATAAATAAATAATTTTAGTATTACGCTACATACATATATGGTATATTTCAATAGTTTATTATTATTAATAAATACTATACAACACTAATAAATAATATTAATATTGTATTAGCATTAAAAATACTAACACTACTAAACCACACTAGAATTTTTTCGTACAAATAATACTCTTGTTTGTTAAATATAAAAAATATTTCAAATATCAATACTTCCTCGATTTAATTACAGATTGGTCCAAACGTTCTTAGATAATTTTTAAATTCAATTACTCGTTTACGAGATTTTTTAAGCCAATTTAATTTTTTTTTTCTTTTTAGATCATAGAAAAGTTTCTCGGCATGTAATATTTAAAATCTGGAAAACAATTAGTCTGCAAAAAATCTCGAAGACGGTTAATCGATTTAAAAAATCGTTTAGAAACTTTTGACCCGTCAGAGGTAAACTTTTGACCCAATCAGTAAATTAAATTAATATTTTAAGCGGGTCTTTAAGAAATTCATAATTTTTTTATCCTTCATATTGCTTAAATTAATTATTCCAAGAAATAGATAATATCAGAAATACACAGATAATTTAATCGCAGGAAATGGATGAAGAAAAAGAAAAAAAAAAAAAAAAAAAAAAAAAAAAGAAAGAATTTGATAGATTAACGAAATAATTTCTGTAAGATCGATCGTACCAAACTCGGTTTATCTCGATCAGAATATTCAAATTAGAATTTTGGTTCTGGTAGCTTACGGAAGCCTATTTTCCGTCTCTATCTGTCTCGTAATGGTAAAGCGTACCATTCACGCGAGTCAGTAACGCGTAAGCGCGGCTATCTTGTGATCGTAATAAATCAACGGGAGACCTAATTAACCGAGGACCAGACCTATAATGGAAGCTTCATTATCGTCGAGTCACCGCTAATTACGCGGGTCCGCGGCTGACAGCCTAAACGTAAGTTTACGCATTTATTATGAACGAGTTTGTCAAGTGAAATGATAGAATTTTTTTTCTTTTTCTCTTTTTTTATTTTTATTAAATTTCCGTGTAATTCTCACGATCCTTGGAAATATTTACGATTAAGTAGATCACTGTAGATCGATAATTTTTGAAATGTAAAAATTTTCGTACGAATTCTTATTTATTTAATATGTACTTATAGTACATATATAAATATATTATATATATATACTATATTCTTATTATATTATATATTTGTATACTATAAATATGTATATTCTTATAGTATTGGATATGTACATATAATAAATATTTCATACGTATATTTGAATAAATAATACTATAATAGTATTATTTTTGGTGTAAAATATTGTAGAAAAGATGAAATATTAATATATAATGTCAAATATTAGAGAAATATTACATACAACATTAAAATTAATAAGTAGTCCGAAAAATGATTTCTCCAAAGTTAAGAAATTTGTTAGAAATTTTTTTCTAATGTAATGTTGAAAATATCTATTTTAACAATATTAGTACTTATTTTCGATAAAATATATTATGCAATACTAATAAACAATATTTATGTTTTATTAGTATTAAAAAGCACTATGCAATATTAAATTAATGAGTAGTTCAGTCAGATAGTACGGTAATTTTTTAAAAGTTAAACATTTTCTAGGTAATGTAAAATAACAAATATTTAAATAATGTTAGTAATAATATATATATATATATATAAAATGTATTATGCAACTTTAGTAAATGACATCAGTGTTTTATTAATATTAAAAAATATTATACAACATTAATAAATGCAACACTCGAATTTTACTAATACAAATATCGTAAAATACTAATAAAAAATATTAGTATTTCATTAATACTAAAAGTTACAGTATAGTATTAATATTTTACTAATGCTAGGAAATCAGTAAATTTCTGTTTAATAAAACGAGAGTAATATTTCATTATTAGTACGAAATACGATACAACAAGCTAAAGAGTATTTCACTAATATTAAAAAATATTATACAGGTTGGTCCCTCAAAAGTGTCTAGGTGGATCAAAAGTTCTTAAATGATTTTAAAAATCAATTACTCTATTTCGATACTTATTAGGCTTATAGTTAAACTTTTACTTTTACAAAAGACTAGTATAATAAGGCTTTTAGTTTTATAAGTTAGGCTTGTAGTCTCGCAATTCGAAAAAAATTAATCTAAAAAGTCTTCCAAAAATGTAATCGATTTTTAAAATCATCTAAGGATTTTTGCTTTTATATAACACAATTTTAACATTATATGTCAAAATAAACAATATTAATATTCTTTGTCTCAAATAATCCACTAATATATTATTATTATTATTATTATTTTTCTTCTATTTATTGGGATATTAAATTGATTAAACGAGTTTCCGAAAAAATTTAATCTCCTTTTCAATATTAAAAAATATTCTCTTTCTAAAACACATTTTTAATATAACTGTCCTCTGAACTCACTTACATTTACGTGCGTGTGAATGTATATGTTTAGTGTTTCGAAATATTTTTTTAACTGTAGGGGTGATCACTGTTAGAGATACTATCAGTGGTATTATATGCACCCTCTGTTGTTTCTACATTCTTTACACACGCCATTGGCGTGTATACTTTTTTTTCCACGATATTTGTGTTAAATGTTATTGTTGTTATAGGTATTGAAATGTCAATAAGGTAAGTTATTTTGTCCCGCTTGTGTATAGACGTAAGATCCCATCGATCGTATTTCATTATTCCGTCTATGTAATGCATATTGTTGTATCCAAGTATAATTTGTAGTTTTCTATTTCTATGATTGTTCGTGATATGTACACAGAATATGGCATATAGTTTTTTCCAGATTATATTTGTTGACTATTGTTTTATTTAATATTTTAGTTGTAATGTTATTTCCGTCTGTATATTTTATTCCTGTTATTAATTTATATCTTTCAATTATGTGGTCTATTGTTTCCTACTGTTATTTGCATTTTCAGCATTTGTTCGTTTGTACGTTTGAATTCTTTCATTATCTATTCTTGGTGGTTCTTTATTGCTATTACTTATTGGCTCTTTATGACTATTGCGAATTCCCCTATTTCCGTGAATAATTTGTCATTTTGTGACCATACATATGCGTCTGTTTTGTTTATGTATTCATTGTCTATTACATAGCGATATTTAGCGGATAGATTTTTTAATAATGATCTTCGAAGATTTTTTTTCTCTTCGTCTATTTTGGATTTTATTTTATCCGAAAGACATTGATCTTAGATATATCATAAAAAAAGAGTAGTGTTACCGGTAGTGTTAGCTTTTTGATTTGTAGGAATTTGAATTCTCCCGCCTGGTAGTTCGGCATCCAGTCATTTCTCTATTTTATCGTACCGGTTGGCTAAGCTAGGTCAATGGAGTAAAGCCGTATCGGATTTCAGTGTTGGTGAAAATTGATTTTATTCCACGACGTAGTATCGACGCTAGACTATGCCGATCCACGTTTCCACTGCTCGTTCGCCATTTAACCACGATATCAATTTCCATAATAAATGTATCCATAAATTTCCATGATAAATAACAACACTGTAACTACGTAGTTACGAACCGAGAAAAAGAGAGGGGAAGTGTATATATGCGTATGTGTATATGTATTTGTATGTTCATGTATGTGTTTTTTCCAAATTTTTTCATTTGATTTACACCATGGCCATTGCAATTTGGAGGAATACAGCTGTTACGTTCCACTTCATTTCATACCACATGTTACCAAGATTACTATTCTGTACCGTAGTATAATAATAATTATTATTATATTATATATTTGTTGTTTTTGTTTATATATTTAATTTCTTCGAATATCGTGAAATTTTAATGGTAAGAAAGTAATTCAAAATTCTTCTTGACAAAAACGTCGTTGATTAATTATTTCTTTAATATGTTCTTAACAGTTATTTGTTTTCATATAACGTACAAGTTAGCCTTTAAAATCTGTCATAGTAGTTAATATACTTCTTGCTACAAATGATAATAGTTTTTTTTTACATTTTTAATAATACTTAATTAACAATTTGATTAATCAATTTTTATTTATATTTTGTCAATATAATTATTAATCTAATTTTGTAAAATAATTCAGTTTATTTATAATAATTTTTAGCTTATTTAATTTTAACGTATATTAATCAGTTTTGTAATTTATTTTACTAATATACTTGATAATACTAAATTAACAATCTGATGAATACAGAATATTATTAACTCACGTCAACGACAAATTTATCAATTTAATTTCACAAAATCTTTTCATTTATTCGTTATTTACGTTTTGTTTAATATTTATTTAATAAAAACAACAAAAGAACTACTTTCAATTAAAATATTTTCTTTTAAATCATAATATCTGTAAAAGTGATTTTCTATTTTTATTCTGATTTCAATTATCGATTCTTCTTTTTGAATCATAAAATTCATAAAAATGTTTTTTTCAATTTTTATATAATTTGGATTGAACGATCGATTATTTTCTTTCGATTTTGAAATCCATAATATTTGAAATAATTATTAATAACAAGTAATAGATTTTGATAATTTTTCTCTAATTTTTATTTATCAATTCATATCTTTTTCTTATTATTAAAATTCGTAACAATAACTTTTCTAATTATTTTTTTATAATTTCGATCGATCCTACTTTTTCGCACACAAAACCCCTAATAAGGATAATTCTCATTTTTTCTTCGTTTTATTTTCTAAGTCGATTGAACGATCGACATTCTCTTTTCGTACATTGAATTCGATACGAGAGAAACGAGAGAAAGAAAGGAAAAGAGAAAAAGGGAGAAAGAGAAAAAGAGAGAAAGAGAAGCAAAGAGAAAGACAGAAAAAGAAGGAGAGAATGAGAGAGAAAGAGAGAAAGAGAGAAAGAGAGAAAGAGAGACAGAGAGAGAGAGAGGAGAAGAGAAGAGAAATCTTGTACGACGATCGAAGGATGTCAGGTTGGGGGCGTAGCGAAGTTTTATCGGAATTTATTAGCGACGGGAAATCGACGAAGAGCTCGTAATGACCGAGGCATTACTAATGGGAAGGCGTGGAAGGGGATCTGTCGGAAGGGGTTGCAAAAAAGGGCGGAACTGGCTGCCAACGCAACAGAACGTCGATGTAGAAGCAAACAAAACGCTAAGAAAGAGAGAAAGAGAAAGAGAACGAGAAAGAGAGAGAGAGAGAGAGAGAAAGAAAGAGAGAGGAAAAGAGAGAGACTGAGCGAATAAGAGAGAGAGAGAGAGAGAGAGAGAGAGAGCGAATGAGTGGGAAAGAGAGAGAGAGAGAGAGAGTGAAATAGGTGTGTATGTGTGTTGCTCCCATAAATCACGTCGCGTATGCACCATCTTTCTCACTCCTCTTGCATCCTTCTTTCATCTTTCTTATTCTTTTCTTTTTCTTTTTTTCTTTCCTTTTTTTCATTCTTTCTGTTTCTTTTATTATTAACAATGGAAAATCTTTTATTAGGGCGTACATTTTCGATATCTTTCTATCAAATTCGTTTTGTTCTCTTGTCTCGAGTTCTTCTTTTTATCGTAATAGTTGTTGTTGTTATTAAATTTTGTTTATTTGTTTGTTTGTTTGTTTGTTTTGTTGTTATTAAATCTTTTAATTTCTTTTGTTTAATTTGTTATCATCTTTTAATCTTATGACGAATAATTGGATAAATAACAATTACTTGGGAATCTTTCATAGATGTTTAAAAGAACTTTTTTTTTTATTTGATTCTCCAAGATTATTTTACCTTTCATTCGATAAAATTTATTGTTTTTAATTTTATTTATTTATTTAATTTAGATTTATTGTTTTCTTTTTTTTTTTTCTTTTTCATTTTCGGTTTCATCATTTAATGGAAGATTTAATAAACGTTGAATATATACACATATATTGATTTTATCTATCCATTTTTCCCTTCGATATTTTTAATTCTTTGATAAATAAATAAATAAATAAATAAATAAATAAATAAATAATAAAATGGAAATATTGATCAAAGGAAATTTTTAATGAAGTATCGACAATCTTATTTTATTATTTATTTATTTATATCCTTTTTCTATTCATACGCGTATTAAATATATATTTGAGATTAAAAAATTGTAAACGTGCTTTTAAAATTTGTTTTCAACTATAAAGAACTTGTTTCTTTCTTTTTTCTTTCAAATATAAAAGCACGCCTAAGAAGAATATATAATAGTTCAGTTTTAATTTATCCTCCCTCTATCACGGATTTCAAAGAACCTTTTAGACAAATATCTCATATGTCATTAAAAATCAAATTAATATCATATATCCGTACTGTTATATTACATTACTATTCAAATTTTATATAATCCTATTGAGGAATTAATTTCGATGGATGATGAATTATAAAAAAAAAAAAATAATATAACAAATTAATAGAAACTTTATAAACCACAAAGATTGACCATTAAATATTATAATAATATTATTATACAATATATTGTAATGTAGTCATATATAACTATATGATATTAATATATAAAAAAAAACATTATATTATATATTTAGTATAGTTTATCATTAGTAAATAAAAAAAAAAAAAACAAGAAGATGAATAACAAATCAATATGCAGATAGTTTAGAACAAAATTTAACTTATCCTTCTTTCGAAATAAATGATTTAATGTTCGGTTGAAAAAAAAAAAGAACGAAGAAAAAAGAATATATTTTCATAATAAAATGATCCTAAACGTAAATAAAACTTAATGAACTTTCCTCGGAATAAGATATCCTTTCATTAGGACCTTTTTAATGACCAGTAATATAATATATTCCATTGGTTGTTCGCAAGGAACACGTTCTTGTCATCGACAACTAAAAAATACCATGAAATTTTATAGCTCAAATTTTTTTTATGGCATTTTATATTATCCCTTTTCTATCCAAGATTTGGGTCAGAAATGATCAAAGCAAACGTCCCAAGTTGTAAGACAATATTTTATTACAAATGGTTAACATCAGCCGAACGATTTTATGATTTATTTAAAATCAACAAACTGATGTTTGATATTAAAAAAAAAAAAAAAAAAAAAAAAAAAAAAAAAAAAATTACATATATTGGATCATAATAATTCCTTTCATCGCCGGACTTTTTACGGAGAAGGAAGAATTATAGTAATACAGTGTGTGAGTACTCATTCCTATTGAGTTAAGTAGCGAGTTTAATCGACGTAGATAAAGGGAAAGAGTACTTTGAAAGGACTCCCTCGTACCGCGATCGAGATATTCGATCGTCAGTAAATTGACCCTTCTAACCGAGAAACCTCTTCTCTCTCTCTCTCTCTCTCTCTCTCTCTCACACACACACACACACACACATATGCATATACAAATACAGAAACAGACATATGTATCTTCTCAAGCATGATTCTTCCGCGAAGTCCAATAGGGTCTCTAATCAATCGTACGATCGCGTGAGACGTGTACGAAGGAACTTTGGCACCGCATTAATTACTCACCTCTAACAATGGTGCAATAATTAACAATTACGCAGTCTGATAATTATATACTCGGTTTGTTGAATTATCGTCCGCTTTATTCCCCCTTTTCCTTGGTATTACCACTTTTCAATACATAGATACATATGTATGCAAATGTATTCTGTTGTAACGTTTCTAGAAATTGTTTTTTTCTTTTTTTTTTTTTTTTTTTTTTTTTTTTTTAGGAAGAATTGATTGAAATCTGGTAAAACTTGTTATCCTTTTTTATTTCTTTTTATTTATTTTTTTTTTTTATTTTGCCAACACAGTTGATTAACGATTAATTAAATCGATCCCATTACTATCGATCCTTCTATTCACGTTATATCGAGCTTTGTTTTAACTTTTGTACGAAACGGTTTTTCTTTTTACCTTTATTCTTCTTCCTTTTTTTTTTTTTTTTAGAATCGATGAGAATTCGAAATATATTTTTCTTTTTTTAATTTTAGAAACGCCGATTCAATAGTTAAAAATTCCATAATTTGATTTCATTTCTCGATAATATAGACGCTTTCGTTGGCTTTGTTCTAATGTTTTCAGGAATTATTTATGAGATTGATTAAAATTTGAAGTATTATATTTTTGATTTATAATTTTGACAATAACGATTCGATAGTTAACAAATTGCATAAATCGACTTTATTCCTCGATAATATTTGTACGAGTACCGTTGCTTTTTTTTTTTCTTTTTGTGTAGAATCGATTAAAATTAGAAGAATTTTTTTTTTCTTTTTCGTTCAAATATCGTGAAAAGATGGCGTAATAATTAACGATCATTTTAATCTGATAATTTAATAAATCTTTTTCTCATAAGTACATATGTATATAGATAGAACTTTGAATAGAGTAATATATGTAAAGTTTTACAAACTACTTTTATCTACTTTAATTCCATTTATTTGTCTTATTTAATACATTTTTTCAATAAACTCATTTAACGTTTCATGATTATGTTTCTTCAATTTAATTAGCTCAGCAATATATATATATATATATATATATATATATATATATTTTTTTTTTTCATTAATGATTTTTATGAGAAATGTAAAAATGATATTATCTACTGTAGATAATTATTAATGATTGAAAAAGAGACTATAGAAAATATATATATATATATATATATATATATATATATATATTTATTTATTTGCTTTTATTACATTTATCTAATTTTTTATTAGATAAGTTAACCTAAGGATATAAACGTTATGTGAGGTAAATAGGCGCGAAGAAACTCGCACTCAATCGAAAAAGAATTACGAAAGCTGTGAGCGTAGTTCGAAGGACTCGAAACCGGATCGGCACTTATAGGTACGATCACGACGTGCTCCGATTACAACGATCGCTAGTATCGAGCTATCTATGTTCTTTTTTTCTTTCCTTATCTACCATAAAGTAAAAAAAAAAAAAAGTAAATTTAACATATCGACATTATTGTTGATAACAAAAATACGATATCATCATAGAAGTAGACAAAAGTTAAATCAATGAAATATTTAGATGATTTGAATGTCGTGTGTGTGTGTATGTGTTAAAGTATTAAAAAATGTCTCATTAATTTTTATAATTATGTTTTTCGTCGGCCGATATGTATTGTCAAAATTTGTAATATTTTATATCTTCGAATGTGTATAATATCTGTTCAGTTCTTTTGTTTTTCTATTTAAATAAATAACATCAGATATAGTATAATATTATAGTAAATAGATATTAATATATAGTAAATATTTTATATCTAAATTAAAAGCACTTATAAAACATTTCAAATATTATATTATATTATATAGACAATACTAATACAGCAATTTATATTTAAATAAATAAAATTAAAATACTATACTAAATAAAGAACACTAATATAATATTTTATAAATTTGAATAAAAAACATTAATATTATAATATTATAATATTATACTAAATAAATAGAACTTATTATATTTTAATACAACAGTAAATAAATAATATTAATATAATATAACATCGTACATTAAATAAACAAGATTCTATTTATTAATTCCTAATAAAAATTCGAACCTTCTCATTAATCAATCTAATATTACACTATTGAATATTTACTATAACTTATTTCAAAACCTTTATCGACAATTTAAAAAAGAAGTTACTTAACAAGTAATAAAAAAGATCGTATAAATCGCTACATATCAAATAAATTACTTTGAAAAATAACGAACGATCTCATTTATCTCACCTCAAAAAAAAAAGAAAACATCACCTTCCCACCCTCATAAAAATCATATCGAAAGAAGAATTGTTAAAAGCAGCAATCAGAATAATGTCCGTAACCGGCCTACGATTCTTTAAAATTAATACGAAGTATCATAATTTTGTAACATCAAAAAGATCACTTTTTCTTTAGACATGGTTAATGAGGGTTCTATAGTAGAGCTTTCTGTAAATAAATTCACTGATAGACGGGGAGGTCACGATCGATCATTCGTGCTAATTAATTCATCCGTCAATTAGCGGATACGATGTGCATACTCGCTGATTCGCTCTCTCACTCTCTCTGTCTCTCTCTCTCTCTCTCTCTCTCTCTCTCTCTCTCTCTCTCTCTCTCTCTCTCTCTCTCTATCTCTCTCTCTCTCTCTCTCTCTCTATCTCTCTCTTTCTCTCTCTCTCTCTACCTCTATCTCTCTCTTTCTCTCTCTCTCTCTACCTCTATCTCTCTCTACCTCTATCTCTCTCTCTCTATTTCTCTCTCTCTCTCTCTTTCTACAAGACGAGCAGTTTCTCACTTAAGAGATGAGAGACGGAAGAAGAGTAAACTCGCTCGAGAATAACAGAGACGAGGATATAGCGAGAAGATGTTACAAAAAAGGTGCCGCGAAGGGCGCAAGGCCGAAGGGCCAGCACTTCCTTGGGAATTTAATTAAAGTGGGAGATGAGGAGAAGAGAGGAGAGATGATACAAGAAGAAGAAGAAGAAGAAGAAGTAGAAGGAGGAAGAGGAGGTAGAGAAGAAGAAAGAGAAGAAGACGAAGAAGAAGAAGGAGACTACAGCAAGAAGCTTCCATCGAAGGCAGTCCTTTCGCTTCTCTCTAATGATTTTCTCGTACATGACGAGGAGGAGTCTGAGCTCTGTTCGTGTCTCGTTTGCAAAATGACGCTCGTTTTGCCATGATTATATAGATATATATATATATATATATATATATATATATATATATATATATATATATATATATATATATTTATATTGTATATAAAATATGATCACATAATAGTATAATACGGTAAATATAGAATATAATTTATATATTATGAATATATATATTTCCTGGATTTTATATATATATATATATATATATATATATATATATATATGTATGTATGTATGTATGTATGTATGTATGTATGTATGTATGTATGTATGTATGTATGTATGTATGTATGTATGTATGTATGTATGTATGTATGTATGTATGTATGTTATGTCGAAAAAATGTGCTATAATTAGTAAAAATCCAGATTATCTTATTCGCATTTACATAATTGTTGCACACTAAAATGAAAGAAAATAAAAAGGAATTAAATGTTTATACTGACATAGCTATCGATTTTTCTTTTATGATTTGTTATTTTTAAAATTAAATATAATTACTAAAAGAAATGATAACAAGAGACAACTAGTTTTATCATAATTGTGATAAAGCTCTAGATCGTTTCTTATTCTTTCATAATTATTGAATTGAATCAAAAACAACAATCGAATGAGCGAAGAGTAATCATCAATTAAAATATCGAACTGGTATCTGTCTTCTTTTCTTTTTTTTTATTTATTATTTAAAAATTATATTTACTAACAAAAATAATTAGTAAATCAATTTTAAACAAACAAACGATAACAATTGATTAAAATATCGAACTAATATTTATTTTCTATCTTTAATAATTTATTATTTAAAAATCATATCCATTGACGAAAACAACGAGCAAATTCATTTTATTGAAACCACGAATTCCAGAAATTTTTTCTTTGACAATTATCGACAATACAATTATTTATAATTATTAAAAATTATCCTTTGAAAAATCTTTTTAAGAAACTTATCTCTGATAAAAACTCATCTCCCACCTTATACCGTAGCAATTTTGATGGCATACATAAACGAGATATGGGAATATGAAATTACGAATGATAAAACAGCAATATCAGACAAATTTATTACTCTTTACCAACACGTAGAAATCCCGATCGCGGAGAGGGATTATTTTTATATCCTGTCGCATTTCGGAGTCGTTGCTCCCTCCTCCCCATCCACCCCCACCAATTGCCCACTTCTCTTCTAAGTTTAACAAGAATTCGTGATTTTGTTCCTACGAGTGCAATGGCAATAAAAAAAAAATCCTATTATATTTTATGTGTGTATAATTCCTCGTGGTTCATAAATGTTAATAGTTCTTATTAAAATATTTATTAAAAATATTCTGATAATTTCTTTCTCTCTCTCTCTCTCTCTCTCTCTCTCTCTCTCTTTCTCTCTCTCTTTTATTCTTTTTGTTTTAGAGAGTGATCTTTTCGTTCTTCTTTTTTCTTTATGTTTTTTTTTCTTCTTTTATAAGAGGAATGTGAATTCTCGCGTTAACCCAAAAAGAAACTAGACTAGAAGAATTCATCCTTTCATTAGAACTTAAAAAGATAATCCTCGGCATTGTCCGACGTTCGACTTAGCGTAACTTCTCATCCCTTTTTTTTTCTTTTTCTTGTTCTTATTCTTCTCCTGTTTCTTCTTCTTCTTCTTCTTTCACTTCCTGAAGAGCTGAGAATTATATAAGCGTAGCGATATTTCTTTTTCACACTTTATACGTGTAGCAATAAAATTTATTTTGTACTTTTTATACATTGTATTTTTAAAACATTTTATATTCGACATTTCTGCTCTCTCTCTCTCTCTCTCTCTCTCTCTCTCTCTCTCTCTCTCTCTCTTTCTCTTTACGAAAATATTCTTTCATATAATAAAATCCTACGTTAATATCAATCATTGAAATTTAACTATATCCAGGTAGAAATAAATAATCGATTAGATCGATCTTTTATTAGGATCCATTAAAAGTTGCTCGACACTTATATATTTATTTATCAATTTTCGTGCCGTTGTGTTATTTTGTTGTTGTTGTTGTTATGTCGTTTTTATCGAAAAAATTGAAAGATTCTCGTGTGATTTTTTTTTTTCAGATAAAATTTTATTCGTTAATAAGATAGATATAGTCGTAGGGAGAGAAAAATAAAATATAAAAAATATTAAAAGGAAAAGGAAAAAGAGAGATAAAATAAATAGCTTTTGAAATTTTTCATTAAAAAATCTCTACCGAATTTTTACCGAAGGACTCGCTGAAAGCTTTGTTAGCTCGAAATATTATCGCTTTTGTTTTCGGCCGATGATCTCGATTCGACGCGTCATAACGTACGAATGAACGTTATAAAGACAACGTAACGAATAATAAATGTCCGCGTTCGCGATAAACGAACGCGAATGTTTACGAATTTCCACGCATTTCCAACCTTTTATATTTTCCATTTTACGTTCGATTTATTCACCGTTAAATGTTTTTCAAATCCTCCCTCCCCCCTCCACATCCCCTTCAACCCTACACCAAAAAAAAATTATAATCCATAATATAGACGTTAAATATGTACAATATACGCAAAACTGTTTGAATATTTCGACGAATTTGAAATATAACATTAAACGTGATATCTCTTTGATAAGTCACAACAGTTGTTTATGTATTTACACATTTGTACATATATAATGTGTCTCAAAAATATTTGTATGTTTTCCTCTCCTGTTTTGTTTTCTTTTTCAATGTAAACGTTGATACGAATTTTAAAATCGATGTGAAGATTATGACGTAGGTGTAATGAAAATATTACCTTTTTCTTTTCCTTTTTTTTTTTTTTGAAGTTTGTGCTGTGAAGTTATTTTTATTAAAAAAAAGAAAATATTTATTCATACATCATACATAAGTCTCATTGTTTTACGTATAAAATGTCCTGTATATTTGTTAAACCATCGAAGCAAATTACGATTATTCAAAAATTTTTTAACTTTTAGTAAAATGAAAAGTTTGGAAAAATAAAAACATGTAGAATTTTTATCTATTATTGTAAGAATTTAATGTGTATCAATACCGATTGATTTCGAAATATTTACAGAATTCGTATAAGACAATATTACAATATTTACGATAGTACAAAATGCCTATATCGAGTTCTTTTTGAAATTTAGAAAAATATTTACAACATATATTTACAACAGATTATCATTTACTTTTTATATTCCTGTCGTATTCATTTTTGCATCTTTATAAAAAAAAAAAAAAAAAGAAAAAAAAGAAAAAAAAATCTCATTGCTTCATGGAATCTAACGTTACTAAACTAAAATTTTTAATTTTTGAAAAATATCAAATAATATAAGACATATCGTTAATATTAATATTTCCTTAATCGTATTAATTTTTCTGCATTAATGAAAAATCCTCGGACGCATCCATTTAAAAATTCCAACGGACATTCCGTCCGATTTCTCATTCTTAGGGATCAACATCCATCTCAATTCTACAGTTTAAAATTCTTTTCCTTTATATTCGAACGAGGACGTTATCGAATGAAGATAAAAAGAAAAGAAAAGAAAAAGAAAAAAAAAAGGAAGAAAAAAAAGAAGAAGAGAAAAGGAACGAAGAAAGAAAAAAGTGAGAGAAAAAGGAAAGAAAATAAAAAAAAAAAAAAAAAAAACAACAGAATAATCTCGGCACGTAAGGATGCATATTATGATGGTAAAATGAAATGGTCTTTCGTTATACGTCAGGTTTAAATCGTCCTTGGGTTATACGTGTTCGATTTTAAGCATGTATCGTATTCGTGAGAGGGAGAGAGAGAGAGAGAGAGAGAGAGAGAAAATGAGAGAGAGAATGAGAAAGAGCCCAGCTTCTATCTCCGCTTATGCGAATCTCATTTTCTCCTATAGCCCAACCACGTAGCTTCTTTTCCTACGTTCGAGATAAGCCGGTATACAGACGGAGGATCTCTTAAGGATGCGCCCGTGAACCTTTTTACCGAAGGTATATGTATCCATGTATATACGTTTAACTATAGAAAGACGCGAGGAGATAAGGACGGCTCGTTTCGCGGTTTATCCTAAAGGCACGTTCGACGAATCGAACGAGAAGTAATATTAATACCAATCCATAGCTCCCCTTCTTTACACCATAGATATATTTTCCAATAATTTCTTTAATTCTAAACCATAAATACGAGTGGATAATGATTCTAGATATACGCGAGATGACTTTTCATTTATTACGAGAAAAAATTTACTTTTTCTTTTTCCATCTTTCCTATTTTTTTCTTTTTTTTTTTTTTTTTTTTTTTTTTTTAGCTTTCAACCAGTAGGGAGGTAGATCGAACGAAAGGGAGGAACGGATTATTGTATTAATAATATATACACGTGTTTCTTATTACAAGATACGTGTAATGTGAATTCTTTTTTCTATCAAAATGTTCTTTTTTTTTTTTTTTAGTTCTTTTTCGGTTCGATTCGAGTAACCAAAATTGAGACTTAGAAGTTTGTATTAATGAAAATGAAAAAGAAAAAAAGTGAAAGATCGAAGATATCGTTTCTTTCAGATAAATTGTACGTTTGATTTATGATTTATAAACTGGATATATTCAAGAACTAAAAAAATATTCTTGGGAAAATGTTATCTAACGTAATTAATAATTAATTTGAAAACGATGTAACATTATATGATAACCAATTAAATATAAGTCTAACAAACGAATAATTTTATGTATGACGTAGTTTCACGTGATCAGCTATTCAGTACATAAGCATTATCGTTAATAATTCGTTGGCCTGTTTATAATGTAATTTAACGTGATTGACAATGTACTAATATCACAAATTTACATTGGTCGTTAAATTGAAATTGGTCGTTTGATTAGTATCAAATTAATAAAAGCGACAATTCTTAATTAAATCGAAATACGTTCGTGTCTATTCGAAATCTCTATTCGAAGAAAATTGAAGTTGAATAAAAGTATATTTAAGACAATGATTACACGTTCATTTACATAGAATATATTGCTATTATAATTTCTATTTCTATTTAAAGAAACAAAGCTGAGCTTGAAATAATCTTGAAACTTTCTATTTAATAAAAAAAAAAAAAAAAAAAAAAAAACAATAAACGCCATAATATTTCCCTTTTAAAATCGTATAACGCTTATTTGAAAAATTTTTCTCATAAATGCCATCTTTCCGAGATAAAAATTTGTAATACTTTATTTTGAACACCCAGTATATATTTACAAGTATGATTTTTATACGAAATATATTTTATGATATATATATATATATATATATATTTCTTTTTTATAAAATATGCTATGTATATATAAATTATAATATGTTATATATTTATTTATGTATTGTGTGTATTTATATGTAACATTATATGTAATACAGGTTGGCCAAAAAGTTCATAGACGGGTCAAAACTTTTTAAATGATTATAAAAATCAATAACTCTTTCTCAAGACTTTTCGGACTTGCAATTAGGCTTGTGAAGTTTTACAAGCTTAACTACAAGTTTTACAAGGTTTCATGAAGTCTCGTAGTTTTACAAACCGAAAAAAAATAAGAAAAAAAATTAGCCTAGAAGGTTTTGGAAATAAATAATTGATTTTTAAAATCACTTAAGATTTTTTAGTTCGTCTAAGAATTTTTAATTCACCCTGTATTATATATCTTTATCTAAATGATATTTATTTAAACCCAATATATGTATAAAACGAAAATATTATAAAATATATAATGAAATTATTTGCAAAAGTCAAAATGACTGTCGTAGTTGTAAAAAATAAAATTGAGTTTCTAGATAGACACGCTTGGAAGTTCGGTGAAAACGATTCATCATTCTGCGTCACCCGTGTATCAAGGTACACGACCGAGCGGCCTGGTATAATTTGTTCGCTCGATTAGATATTGAAAAGCTGTAAACCCGCTCGGTCGGTCGGTTGGTTGGTTGGTTGATCGAAAGAAATAAGAAAGAGGATCTCATGGAATACTGTCAGGTTACTGATGGCAAGGGATCATCGAGCGTATAGAAAATCTATTAATATTATTTATATTACATCTACCGGGTGAAACACTTAATAACTTGTTTATCTTCGATTGTTTTAATATTTGACGTATTTAGAAACAAAAGAATAATTTTTTTTTTTTTTTTAATTTTAACAACAACGTTATCGTCAATTACTTAAACATTGATTATTAAAAGAATTAGTAGAAAATAATAATGATCGTAATGCGTATAATATAAATTTTTATATTTAAATTTTATATTACAACTTTTACAAAGTATACTTTATACAGTAATTATTAATTATTAAATATTAAATAATTATTAGAAGAAATTGATAATATTAATAATAATAATAATAATAATAATTTATATTTAATGCTTTTATAAAGTAAGTGTACTATAATAATTATTAATTATTTAATATTTAATTAATAATCGGAAAAAAAAACATTTAACAAATAATAATAATAACGATGATTGTGATAATAATATCTAATGATAATTTTCATTTAATATTATTATTAAATATTATTATTGCATAAATGATATGTCACAAGATATGCCACCTAATAGAATTCAAATAATATAAAGAAAAAGCAATAGAAAAATGTTGATGCGATCGAGATCTTTTCCATTATATTTGATGTGTTTCTTCATTCGTACATTTTTCATGCATTTATAGTGTTTACTTGAGCGTGTACGATCGATAAACGACTCACCATTCTGATATTCTTCGTTTGAAGTTAAGGTAGAAAACTGAAACTAGAATAAGAAGTAGATTGGAACGTCGATTATGACTCGGATTTACGGATAATCGATCTTGAAAAAGAAAAATAGAAAATATAGACAAATAACTTGACTGCTATGTAAGACATATATAAATAAATACATATATATTGATTAGTATAGTAAGAAACAAAAATTTGTATCCTGTGATACGATATAATCTAATCGAGAAATAATATAAATAAAACATTTGATTTTATTTGATCGACGATTAAGCAATATTTCAAAGTCATTTTAAATGATCAATAATCAATGAATATCTCAAAATAATATCAATTTGAGTGATCAGAAATCAAGCGATATCTTAAAATTAAATCATTTTTAATGACAATCAACGGTCAAATAATGTTTTATAATCGTGTCATATTAGATGAGTTGTATTTCAATATCATGTCATTTTAAGATCCATACCGATTAAGCAATATCTCAATATTATGTCAGTTTAGGTAACTAGCTATTAAGCAATATCTCAATATCATGTCATTTCACTTGACCAGCGATTAAGCAATATGTCCAAATAACGTAATTCAACGTGACTAGCTCTATTAATTGTAAACACATAAAGAACGTAATTTTATTTAACCTTAACGAAATATGTTATATTGTCTTTTTTATTAGATCGAATGTAATTAATTTCTTTTATTTTTGTTTCAGTAAGTAGTTTATTTTCTACATAATCAATATTTCCAATTAAACTTCTTTATTCGATTCATTATGCTATTTCTTACAACTACATTATTTATTCGATAAGTAATTACTTTTAATCGGTATAAAATAATTAATTTTTTTTTCAGAATTCCTTTACTCGTATATCACATACTAATATATTCTATCACAAATACATTATATCAATTAATATTTAGAAAATAGATTTGTATCGATATTTTTCTATTATTTTTGTCGGAACAAAAGATATTCCTTTGAGAAATAAAAAATATGGATCTTTGTTTTTCTTTGTAAAACGATTATTATTAATGAACAAAAATTAAAGAGGTTTCAGAAATTGTTTATTTTTTAAAAGACAACGACAGAACGAAATAAGATGAAACAAAAAGGAGAAAGAAAGAATAAGGAAGCTTATGATTTAAAGTAATACGAAATGAAGGAATTTTCATCAGTTAAAAAATGTATCCTCATTTGATCGATTTTTTCTTTTTCTTTTTCTTTTTATTTTATTGTCAATTTTTGTCTGTTATTCTTCTTCTTCTTATCTCTCTCTCTCTCTCTCTCTCTCTCTCTCTCTCTGTCTTTCTCTTTCTCCACTGAATTCACCCAGGTTATGTGTGAATAAAAACTGAAAGTTGGAATAGCAGGACGTGAGCCTCGAATAACTTTGCAGTTATCCGTTTTAAAGCCGAGAGCTCGTATCGAGAATTATTCGCCATTTCCTTCGAAGAATTGTACGATCTTAACACGAAAGCCGATTTAACTTTGTCTAAAATGTGAATAAAACTTCTCTATTTTCAAAAAAAATTTTTTTTTTTATATTCTCACTTATTTATTTATTTGTTTATTTATCTGGATGAAATTATTTCATTATTATTTTATTATAAAACATATATATATATATATATATATATATATATATAATATTGTAAGTCAAAATTGGAACGAGTTCAAGAAAAAAACAAAATGTAATTTAAAATATTTCATTTAAATCGAGATATTGTTCTTAATTAATAATTATTTATTTTATTCATTAAACTCTTAATTATACAATACAATCTTTTAATTAATTCAATTAATTCTTACAAATCAAATATCAAAATATAATATTTTTAAGATTATAAATTAGTATAATGAAAAATCTATTGTAATGTAAAATCAAATTTTATGTAATAGTAATCAAAGTATTAAAGTCAAAATTTATTTAACGTGATCAGTAATTAATCGTTAGTCAATGGAAATGTACTTTTGTTTCATGTAGAAGAAATACAATAAAAAAAGAAAAAGAGAAAGAAAAAGGAAAAAAAAAACACGCACGTATACAAAATTTTACGTGATCGGCAATTTTAAGCGTATGCTTGACAAAATTTTTGATTTTACGTGATCGTCAATTAATTATTTTTATTTTAGTCAGGTAAATATTATAATTTTTACGTGACCGACATGTTCAAAAGATAAATCGTAAAACACGTGATCTCTAATTAACTACAAGCATGTGTTACATTCTGTGACATAATTTAAGATGATCCAGTTTTTGATCAGTTCGTAAGATCTTTAGAATTAAGGAAACATGAATTCGATCCTGAACGATTAAACAGGAGATGTTTATAATAGAGATAAAATAAAATGAATGCAGATCTGATAGATAAATATATTAGGAATCGAAAGAAGCAGAAAACAGAGTATTAATGATAAATATTTCAAGTAGCTTATCTCTTCTACCAGCAATATAAAGATTCGAGATTTAATATCCGTGTTATCGATGATAAGCGAACGATGTTTAATAAAAGTTACGAAAGAATAAAATATCTTTTCGAATTTATTCCAGATTTACCGATTTCAGATAAACAAACTAATTAATTTATTATCGGTTTCATTAAATGCGGAACATTTAATTATTAACTGATTACCGAATTAACAGTGTTAATAACTTAGATTTGTTAATTAATTAATGACAGAATATAATGATAAGTATTTAATAACAGGATTTGTTATTAATGGAAGAAATGCTTACTTATTATTTTTTTTGACTTTTACTTTTTCTTCAGATATTAACTATCTCATCATTTAAGAAACTTGATAAATGTAAAAGATTTGGTTTTTCCTATTGGATAAAAAGTATTAACTTTTATAATTCCGATTGATTTATAATCTAATAACATATGTTTATTAAACTTTTCGTCAGTTAATTGAATATTAAAAGCGTCATAATTTCTTTTTACTAAATGGATCTTTAGATCACACGTTCTTGACCTTCAACGAGAAAGTTATTAAAGGTAGAAACAAAGAAAAAAAAAAGAAATGAAAGAAACATGCTTAAAAAGTGGTACGTAAAAACCGGCCGGAAAACATAAATTTATCACTTAAAGCATTATTTTAAATGATCAACAATTAATCATTAGTTTGCTCCTTCCCGCACTCTTCCCCCTTCGCCAGATTTATTTTCACGTGATTAATCATTAGACTTGCAAACAACGTAACTTTGCGTGATCCGTGAACACGCAATGTAATTTTAAATGATTAGCAATTTATCTTTGACCAGTAAACAACATAATTTTACTTGAACAGCAAGGAAACAACGTAATTTTCTGTGATCAGCAACGAAACTTTATTTAATAATTGGCAAAGCGCGCGAAAGAAAAGAAAAAAAAAAACGAAAAAATAGAATATAATTTTTATCAATTAATTAAACATATTAAAGATTAACGTCAGTAAAATATAATCCAACGTTAATCAACGAGCGAACAATTCGTCAATCCAAACGAGCCAACAATTATTTATTACTGTTTAAAGCGATATCGAATGTGATTGTTATGCAATATAAATTTTTTATATAGAAAAATTCAAAAAATTTTGTAATAATCTATAAATGCACGATTTAATCGGATCGTTTCAAAAATTTTCAAGATATAAATCAAAATATGTTGTATCACGGAGTATCACGATACATAAGAAATTCAACGTTGCGACTGAAAGAGCCGAAGAATTTCGTTCGGCGTTTCCTGTTTCTCGAAGTGCTTCGAAATCGGTGGGTCGGAAGGAAGGGCCTGTCGGAGAAGGGTCTTGGACCGAGTGGACCCTTGAAGGATCAAGCCCATCCGTCACTCGTTGACATTAGGCCCAATGCGTTTTTGTCTTTCTGTTCTCTCTCTCTCTCTCTCTCTCTCTCTCTCTCTCTCTCTCTCTCTCTATCTGTCTTTCTGACCCAAACTTCTGATTCGCCGCCTTGTATCTCGCGATTGAAAACGTAGAAAGAACGAAAGAGAGAAAGATAGAGAGAGAGAGAGAGAGAGAGAGAGAAAGAAAGAAACGTATATATAAAAAAAGAACAAAAAAGAAAAGAAAAGAATTTGTGAGTCCTGCTGAGTTACGAAATTTTCTCTTGGCCAATGCGATGCCGATTTACCGAATCCCTGCTGAATTAAGCAAGCTTTGTCCCTGAGGATCGTTATTTCCTTCTCTCGGCAAACTCCACAAAACCGATCACGAAGGTATATATACTATATATTGTACATATATAGTGATATATAGATATATAAACTTATACTCTTTTACCTATCTTCTTTTTTTTCTCTTTTTTTTTTTCTTTTTAATTTTGTTTCTTTTTTATTTTTGTAGAGGGTTGTCGAAAAGATAGTCGTGTTTTTATATTCGTCGGACAATGATACAATTTATACTCGATGTTTGAAATGAACGTAAAAATGTTAAGAAAAAAAACTTGAAGGAAACTTATAAAGTAAAGAAAATAAATAAATAAATAAATAAATAAATATATATATATATATGGAAAATAATCAACAACTGAGAAAGAGCTGTCCGCAACTAGCAAATAGCTCGGAGTTTCGATTTTGTATGTATAATGCTCATCGATACTAAGCGATAGCATCATCGTCGTTCGTTCGAATCTTGCGGTTTGTTTTCATCGTGGTGATGGTTACCACAACTCGAAAAGTATCTCTGTTTCTCGGTGCAAATGGCTCCGCCGGCGTTTCTCAACTTATCGTCAGATAAGCGACATTGCAAAGTGAATGAGACAGAGTGAGATAAAGTGAGAAAGAGGCAAATAGAGAAAAAGAGAGAGAGAGAGAGAGAGAGAGAGAGAGAGAGGGAGAAAGAGTGAGAAAGAGTGAGAAAGAGAGAAAGTGAGAGAGAGTGAGAAAAGAAATAGTAAAAGTGATGGAAGACAAATTCTAACGAATTTAGTTTCATCTGTTTTAACGAATTATTAATGATCTTTTGGTATTTCTCGGACTTAATTGTTAGATTATATTAGTCTTCATTAGATATTATATTCGATTATACTTGTTATGGTAAATAAAAAAATAATTATAAAATATTTAAATTTCTATTTAAGGAAGAAGATAACATCGACCTTGAAATTATAGCGAAACTTTCCATTAAATAAAGAAACAATGAATACCGTAAATCTGAGATAAGTCGGAAACGCGAGATAAAAATTTGTAACATTTTATTTTTAACAGTCTATAGATGAATTATTTTCTTATGGCTGCTAATTTTTTCAGGTCTCATATAATTCTTTTAAACGTTTCAATGAAATCAATGCAATCAACGCGTTAATGTCCTATGATGTTAAATTACGTTTTTTTAATAATCAATCTTTCCGTTTATAACAAAATTTTTATGAATAAATAAAAACAAAATTAACATTTAAAAATTTATCGGTCATTTTTTTCTATTGACACTATAACAATTAATGAGTTTAATAAAAATCAAATGTACGATTTAAAATTAAATTGTAGATTGACCGAATAAATAAGTGTTGTAATATTTTCTTTTTATTTCTTTTCTTTATATTTTTGTAATTATTTTTTTTATAAAGTACTATATTTTTTCAATATAGTACTTCGCAATATTTGATTTATGTAATAATTTTTATCTCTTGTTATTAGCATTGTATACATTTACAGGATGGAATAAGTAACTGGAATCATTTCGATTATTACGTAAGTAAAAATTATTACAGTGAAAAATGTTTCAGATAAAAGTTGATTGCTTTCAAAGTATACATAATTTGACGTGATTATTATTTTTTTTTTTTTTATTTCCTTTTTCTTTTTATTGGAATCATATATTTTTTATTAGATTAATTTAAAAGAATATTAACTTGTTTATATCGAAAAATTATTAATTTAGAAGATATTTTAACTTCAACATTGATTAAAAAATCATATATATATATATTTACTTGAAATATAGTAAACACTAATATAACAGTAAAAAATTGTTGATAGTTTCTTAGCAATTTTAGCAAATTAAAATATTTCTTGAAATAATAATTTTTCGACAAACACAAATTAATACTTTTTTTTCTTTTTTTTTTTTTTTTTATAAAGAACGTCAAACTAAATCAATTAATGCATTAAAAAGTATATGATTCTTCTTAAAATTAACAAGGTCATTCTTTACATAATTTACACGGGTTCATCTACTTGAAAAAATTAATAACATAAAAATATGCCTTCCAGGATCCCATTTAATTTTTATCTGAAACATTTTCCACTGACATCATTATTTACGCGATAATCGAAATCCTACAAGTTACATGTTTCACCCTGTGTACATATATATATATATATATATATATATATATATATATATATATATATATTTATATATATGATGGCTATTAACAAAAATGGAATCGTCGATGACGTATTTTTTTCGCAACGTGATATGCATCGTGATTAATATTTTTTTCTTTTTCTTTTCTCTTTTTTCATATATTCACATCGCTTTAATACGTTCGCGCGAGTTTAAAACGTTTCGCCTTTTCAACGACGGATACGAAAAGGAAATTACTTCAGTAAATACATTATGATAGTAGGACGAATTTATTTTCACGTCCGGCATGCGTCATTACGATAAAATGGATTATACGCGTTACTGTAACAAAAAAAAATGAAAAAAATAAAAAAAAAAATAAAAAAGAAAGAAGATATTAAAAAAACTAAACAGACCAAAAATATAGATAGCGATCTCAGTATATTTTATCTACGTGCGATATATCGACAATTTGTTGCCTGTTAAGAAGCATCGAATTTTTTTGCGACACCCGTCATAACCCAGTTTTTATTTCATCAAATAGTCGGAAGTAAGCATCGTATGCAATTCGAGCATCCTACACAAACGCTAACACATATATACATACATGCATATATATGAGTTTAGTTGATCGAAAATTTATAGCGAATCGATTGGCCTATTAATAGAAGACGGCACGAGCAGATCTCACCAACGATAATATCGGTTTTATCGTAAAACACGATGGAATATTAACGAGCGCTTCGGATTACCTTGATGGCGTCAATTAAGGTGAGCTGTTATTGTCCATGAAAACATATATATATATATATATATATATAAATAGGTTTATAAATATATAAATATATATACATACCTACATGTATATATATATATATATATATATATATATATATATATAAATAGGTTTATACAGGTTTATAAATATATAAATATATATACATACCTATATATATATATATATATATATATATATGTGATTTAAAATATTTACTGTTTGAATTTGCAATAATCTTTTTAATTTGATCCTTTCAAAATGATTTCAATCGTTCCAATATTTTTAAAATTGACGTTTAGACACTTGAAAAAAATTTTATATTAATTTTACTGTATAAAATTATTTTTCTATCGGACGCGATTAGAAAAATAAAGTGAGAGTAAAGAAAATGGATATGTATATGAAAATAAAAAGAGAAATAAAATGTAAGTGAAAGAGACCGAATAAGCTGAAAGTTTCTAACAAGCACTTAACGAACATTAATCGATTTTAATTAGTTAGGAATAAAAGCCGACTCGAAGTTTGCATCGGCTTGAATTACTTTACCAGTTGGACATACCAAGTCGTGCTATATACTCGACTCATTACGGTAAGTCACGACTGGTTTGACTCCCTTAATCGAAGGTTAAATCGTGCTCCGTGAGTTGTTCGATGTCTGTATTTTATTGATGGCGGCTGTTAGTCGCATTTTAAAACGAGGAAGGAAGGGAAAACCGCGCTTGCTCCGATAACGGTGGTATTTCATTATCGCCTAACAGATGGACGCAAGAATGTTCACGATTTATTATAAATCTTTTTTTCTCGTTTTTCACAAATCGTAACTCCCAAGTGTATGGCATACATACTACGGAATTTATTATATACAGAGAATGAAAAAAGAAAAAGAGTAAATTATATATCAAGATCCTACTTATTGTAAAAATTATTATAACACCTTGCTGTTAGAAAAATCAATATTAATATACTTGCGATTAATATTATTAATATGTGATTTCATTAGAATAATATGTATTATAGAATGGATGTAATTTACATCCATTAAAAAATTAAAAAAAAAAAAAAGAAGAAAAGAAAAAAGACAAGAAAAAGTTATCACAAAATGAAAAGATTTTTTATCGAACGAGAACTTATCGATTGTTGATAATGTTCAATAAAAATCGGTAACAATCGGATGACTTGATAATCGATAAAATATCGATAAGATTATTTGTTTATTTCGCAGATTTGGCCGACAGAGTGCACTGTCGGTATCGAGGTAGAACCTAACTTATCCTTGCTCTGTTTTACCGACACGGAGTTAGCACAAATGTGGTCTGTCGTCGGTTTCTAAGACCCAACTTGACGAGGTCGGGTCCTACCCCCACTCTTTCGCTACTATTCTTCACACATAAGTTGGCAAAACCGGTTTCGTTAGAGACGGTGGGGTGTATATTACATTGGGATATCTCTTCTCTCGAAGATTCGAATCTCGCCGCAAAGAGTGAGATCCTCTTCCTCTTTCTCGTCGCCTTTGACTTTCTCTAGTAACCGCTGAGGCTCAAACGGGCCTAAAATCGACTCACCATCATGGGATACGTGATATTTCCTTGGTGGTGGAAGCTTAGACTTGATCGCCTTTTGATTTGCTATGCTCTTTTTTCTTTCTTTCTTTCTTTCTTTTTTTCTTTTTCTCTTTCATTCTTTCTTTCGTATTTCTTTTTTTTGTTCATTTTACTTTATTATACTTTTTTTTCTTTTTTCTTTTCTTTTCTTTTCATTTCTTTTCTTTTCCTTCTGTTGGTATCGCGTTCGCGTGTACGATTTCGCGCATCGCGTGGCGATAATGCGAGCCGAATTGCGCAATGGACGAAGTATTGGCGAACTGCCAACATGAACTACATGCATCATATATGCTAGTTAGAGTAGAGTGGTAAGGGGACTCTAAATTAGGGTGCGTTTTTTTTTTGCCCTTACAAGAAGCTGCAATTTTTTCTTTTATTTCTTTTATTCTTTTTTTGTTTTGTGTTTCATCATTATCAACTATATAATATTTTGTAGATGTGATCGTTTATACGATTGGTACAAATTACTTCCATTGTAATGTAATGTATTATTTCACAATGTGAGGTGTCAAGGGATTAGTTTGGATATTTGAAAAACAAAAACGTGGGTGGTATAGATGAGCATAGAGGGATTAATTTTTGTTCGAAGAAAGCAGGTGCCTTTCGCGGACACGTTGGGGGGCCCAACGAACATTCGAAATTCGAGGCCTCACACTTTCCCAGGCCACACACTCGTTAATCAAGACGAGAGCGGTCTTTCGAATAATTTCTTCGCAGGTAATTGCTCGAGGAAAAAATTAAAGCCGCAGTAGGAATATGCGTGTTTGAGTGTGTATACAAGTGTATGTCGATGTTCAAGCAAAAGTTAATGTAACTTAGTTCAGTATTATTATCGTTCAATACTGATCGAGCTGTTAAATATATATTTGCTGTATTCAAAGAAAAGAAAAAAAAAAAAAAAACAAGAAAAAAAAATTTTTTTTTTTTTATTTAATACATCATGATCCTTTAGTGTTTAAGATTATTTTTCTCATATTTAAA
>NC_062199.1:4431309-4501309 GCF_912470025.1 Vespa velutina | reverse complement strand
TCCTTTTGATTTTTATATGTACACGTGGAATCATGGACATAGACACACGTATAGAAATAAAATCAATCGTTAACCTTCGGTGATAATAAACACGTTTTAAGTTTCTTAATAAGTAAAATTTATATTACTTTTCGCAAGCCATTCACCAATAGAAATGTTGGATTCATTTAAATACTATTAACCTTGTCACAGTTATTACATCAATCTATCAATTCTTCATTATCGCATATCGAACTTTTTATTGGAAAATTTTTGAATTCTTACATACAATTTATTAAAAGTTAATAGATTTTATAACAAAATCGAATAAATGAAATGTGTCAAAAATCATTAAGCATTAAAAAATATTTTAATAAAGTTTTTTTTTTTTTTTTTTTTTTTTTTTTTTAAATATATTTGCAATACCAATTAATTCAAAAATAATATATAAATGAAACAAATGGAGTAACTAAAATTCTACACACTATTATTCAATTAATAATCACTAACATAATTCTAAAATGTCATTTGAAATATATTTTAATATTAAATATGATCAAACAAAATGTCTGCCGGAATGATAAAACGATAAAAAAGTGATCGAAATATTTTTGATAATCAAATGAATAACATATTAATGTAACATTTAAATAATGTTTTGTTATAACAAATATGATAATAAATAACTATCATTAAAAATTAATAAGAGCTTATTTTGAAGGGATTAAAAATGTATATGTAATATTATTTTTGAGGTTATCGAGCTGAAAGTAAGGATCTGATACGATGGATTCGGTGACGCATAATGATATTAACTCCTGGTCTTCCAACGTCACGTATTACCGCTTTGATAGAGACATTAGCCGCAATACGCGCAGCTCCGATCGCGTGGATCATCGAATTACACTTTCCTTTCGCGGTTAAGTCATGGGGTTTATCACGGGACATACGATACACTGCTATTGAATTAATATAAAATTATATATTTATTATAATAGTTGACGGCAAAAGAAAGAAAAAAGAAAGAAAAAAAGAAAAGAAATAGAACAAGAAAATTCTATTTACGAAAAGATAGTTTTGATTATTTAAAGAAAGAAATCAATTCAATCATATGAACTAAAAAAACCGATTTATAGATTCTTTAAAACAAAATAGGACGTTAATTTACCGATATAAAGAACTAGTCTAATTATCTTAAATAAATAAAAAGACAAAAGTTTGTGTATATATATATATTATTTTTTTATATACACATATTTGTTTCTTTGCATACACATATGTTTGTTGTAACTCTTCAATAATATATTAATTTGTTTATGTCTATGTAACATTGTTTTTTTTAATTTTATTTATAGAAAATGCTGGGTAAAGTTTTGTAAAAAGAAACTAATATCTTGTATGTGTGTGTATATATATACATATATATACACACATATATATATATACATGCTATATAGCAGGTTTTACAAGCAAAATTAAGCAAAAAAAGTTATATAAACATAGACTCTCAAATACTTTATTCAGAAATTATAATGAAAATATATATATATATATATATATATATATATATATATACATATTATAATATTATAATAATACTAAAAAATACCATCCAATATATATAACTAATGTAATTATTCAAATTAAAAATAATGTGTGGGTGTACATATATATATATATATATATATATATATATATATATATGTATATTATAATATTATAATAATACTAAAAAATACCATCCAATATATATAACTAATGCAATTATTCAAATTAAAAATAATGTGTGGATGTACATATATATATATATATATGTACATATATCATAACCATGATGTCCCTATAATTTAAACAATCAAATTGAACTTTATTTTACGAGTATAAAAAAGAAAAAAATATTCAAACAATTCAGATACGATTTAAACAAAAAAAGAAGTTATAACAAGAATGCGAAACCTATGGCCAATAACGAGTTCGTTGTTGATTGATTACAATGTAATTATAAGTTAAGGATTAATTGTTAGGATTAATAAAAGCATTCACTGAATTACAGCAAATTTAAGCATGAAATTTTGGAGAGTGATAAATTTCATCTTCCTATGATGCCATACTCGCATTCGAAACAGGGGATGGTATTTTGAAATGGAAACATAAATCAAATTTTTTTTTTCGACGTAATACAATGTTTGATAATCTATATTTATGTAACACACACACACACACATATATGTATAAATTTTTTTAATTTGTATTTGCAAAGAACATAATGCCGAAGTTCGATCCATTAAATCTGAGCCACTGTTTATGTAATTACGATGTATATAAAACAAAAAAATCAAAATGAATGTAATTATCTGAAACGAATCTAATTAATCCAGAAGAAAAGAAATTAAAAAAAATAATAAATAAATAAAAAGAAAATTTCGAATTGTGTATTAAAAGTTAGGATTATTTTAGATGTTTTTTCTTTTCTTTTTTTTCTTTTCTTTTCTTTTCTTTCCTTCTTTTATTTTTTTTTTTTTTTTTTTTTTTTCTCATTAACACCAAAGAAGAGGAGACAGAGATTTATCCGCCGGTGGCCATTATAAAATTTGCCTAAGTTTTACGGCTGAATCGTCGTCGTCGGCCGACTTTCTCACTCTTCACACTTTATCTTTATCTTTCCTACGTTTCTTTCCGTGCTCTTTCTTATTCCTCTTATTTCTTCATTCTTTTCAAGCGAAAACGAGACGGCTCGCGTTTAGGTTACAAGGTTACATGCTTCGGAAGACGTTTTAAAGTTTTCGTTTAAGTTTCAAACTCTTTTCTTATTCTTTAGTGAAAATACAAATCTTTCTGTCTCTCTGTCTGTCCCTCTCTTTGTCTTTCCATCTCTGTCTGTCTCTCTCTATTTCTCTCTCATTCTCTCTCACTATCTCTCTCTTTCTCTCTTCCTCTCTGTTTATTTATCTATATTATCGATTTTAATTTCTCTTTTTGTTGCTATCGACGCTGACACGATTTTTCTTCTCCATTCTTTTCCCTTTTTTCTTTTATATTTTATGATGAATATTGTCAATCTAAATTCTTTTTAAAAACAAAGAATAATAATGTCCTTCTCGCACTTTTTTTTTTTCATATACTTTTTTCTCATCATCTTCTTTTTCTTTTCCTTTTTCTTCATTTTCTTTTTTTTTCTTTTTTTTTTTTTTTTTTTTTTTTGATGATCAATGAAACGAACTGATCAGTGTAACGAAATTCAAAAAGGACTCTTAGGTCCTTTGAAAAAAAAGTGAAAATAAAAATTCATCTCTCTTTCTCACTCTATTTGTATATAACTTAATCTTATCGTTTTCATTGATTTCCTTTTTTTTTTTTTTTTTTTTTTTAATCGCTAATCTTTTTATTCTTTGATTTGATAAATATTTTTAATATTGAATATTAACAATGTAATTAAGGAAGTTCGAAGAGATCTTCTATGTCTTCGCAAATGTTAGATAAATCGATGCCAAAGTCGTATAGCTAATTTTCTTTATCAAGTAACATTTACGAATTCTCTAAAGTAAAGTAGTGTGGGAAAAGAAAGAGGGAGAATGAGAGAGAGTTATTTGAAATTACGAGCTCAAGTACGAACGAACGGGATACTGAGAGAAAATTTACGAGGGTTGCTTTCGGAAATAAAGTGATTCTTTCTCTCTTCGATAAAGATAATGGCGAAAATAATGAGCGTGTTTCGTTAATAGTAGATAGAGAAAGTCCAAATTAAGAATAAAATTCTGTTGTATGATAAAAGATTTCGATCAATTGCATTTACCTACATTTTGAACTTTACCAATTTAAATAATTATTTTTACTTTTCTATAAACTATTATTTTTCTATAAATAATTCGTACGAAATCATTCATTGTAAGGACAATTGTTGTAAAACAATATATTTGAGATTTTTAATAAGTTTTCGACTTACAATTTTATAATGTTAATATTGTAGATATAATAAAAAAATGTAATATAATATTTGCAACAAATATAATATATTTCTATTTGTATCTATATATATATATATATATATAGATGCAATCTTCCATATATAGAGATATATTATATTATATAGTATAGTATATAGACATATACTATATTATATAAATATAATATAGAAATATTATATTTATTTTATTCATCTAACATTACAAAAAATGTGATGTACAAAATATAATACACAATATTAATAAGAAATACAATATTATTAATACACGCACACGCGACTAAACACGATATATACTCTAAAAAATTACAGGTAATATAAAATCAATACAAAATAAATAAATAAAGAAAATAAAACAAAACATTATAATACACAATATATAGTAATACATAATATTTCTAGAAATAAGAAAGTAATATATTAAAGTACAAGATTCATTTTTCTCGAATCTCATTTTCGTTCATAATACACACATACATACACACACATAGACACATATACGCACAAAATACACGCACGCACGCATGCAAAACATAAATACACACATATATATACGAGAGATACAAATCATGATTTTCAAGGAGGCCGAAGTTTGTCGTCTCGACGTTAACGTAGTTTTCTTAAGGAAAATGCGTCATGGCGGCGCATGCTTCGCTGGAAAACAAGGGACGATCTAACGCACGATATAACTCGATTCTTTCGAGCGCCTTTGCATAATCGTGTACGCTGCAGCTTGCATCCGTTCGAAGTTTTAACGAAGTCGTCACAAAGTAGTTATAAAGTAGTCATAAAGTCAACGTTACTTTGTCAGGAACAGTCTGCCGTTATCATACCTCTCTCTCTCTCTCTTCCTCTCTCTCTCCCTCCCTTTCTCTTTCTCTCTTTCTCACTTTCTCTCCATCTTCTTCTCTCTCTTTCTCTTTCTCTCTCTCTCTATCTCTCTTTTTCTCAATACACCCCTTTCACGAATATTTATGCGCCCACGTCATCCACTTCCTCAAGCATCCTTCCAGCCGAAAGGAAATAAATATCGATGATATCCGATATACCTCCATCGCCACCACTCAAGCTGGCTTGAAAAGTTTGCGAAATAAACTCTTCTTATTGCTAGTTCGATCCTCTTTACGTATATGTCCCATGTTATATGCATGAATGTATATATAATATATGTATTCAAAAAATGAGGGAGAGAAAAAGAGAAATTGAGAGAGAGAGAGAGAGAGAGAGAGAGAGAGAGAGAGAGAGGGAGGGAAAGAGAGAGGGAGAGAAGGTATATGAGTTTTAAGTTTATAAGTTTCTGTTTAGTTATATGTATATACATATATTATATACATATTAAGATTGTCATCTTTTGGAATTTAAAAAAATTTCTTTACGACGAATAAAATTTTTCTACCTAGTTCAGCTTGGGGGGGGAAAAAAAAAAACAGGAAAAATAAATAAATTAATAAATATAAAAAAATCATTTCTCAAATTTCAATCCTTTATCTTAATATTAAAACTCGTAAAAAGTATAAATATTCGTGCGAGTACATTTTCGTGAGTTTTATACACGAATCAAATTTTGTTAATTTTTGTTATTTTACGTTTTAACAAGTAACCTATATGTGTTTGAAATTTATATATGTTTTATTTTAAATGTAAAAAAAAGTATATGTCTTGTGTAATGATTTAATATGATGGATTAAAATTTGAAAAAAAAAATGATTTATTTTTTTTTTTTTTTTTTTTTTACTTATTTCGAATAGAGCCAGATGATGAGAAGGGATGGGAGGCGATAAGTATAGTAATCAAAATTTTTTCGTAAATCAGATAACGATCGCTCTAACACATTGCACATAATATGCACTTACATTAGATTGGCCAATAATAAGTAATGTCGAAATTTGCAATATTTTGTATGCAAAGAAATAAAACAACAATATTATTTTCGAAGAACAACAATTTTGATGTTGTTTATTAGTTTTGTAGAGTATTTTTTGTGGTATATATAAAACAATACAGCATTGTTTATTAGTATTACATAATTAATACTTAATATTAGTAAATAATTAGTTCTGTTACTTATAGTTATATAGTATTTCCAAGTATTAATAAAATATTAATTATTCATTGGTATTTTATAATATTGTTTATTTTTAAGATAATATTAATATTGATTTACTTAAATATATTTACCATTATAATATTTTGTAATAAATATAAATCGATCTCTTCGATTGAACAACTTGTATATTAGTATTGTATAGTAGTTTTTATCGTGTTAGTAAAATAGATATTGCTGTTTCATTTAGATATTAAATGCTGAACATTCCGACTATAATATTAACCAACCCTATACATATATATATATATATATATATATATATATATATATATATACTTACATATATACATATGTATTCCTATATATAGGAAGATATATATATATATATATATATATGTACATTTTTTTCTTTTTTGAGCCTACTTGTTTATTTGTTTATTCCTGTTTATTTATATTTCTATTTTTTCTTCTATGTTAGTCTATCTGTATCTTATGGAAAGTGTATAAGTGTTAGAAAGAAAAAGAAAAAAAGAGAGAAAGAGAGAGAAAGAGAGAGAGAGAGAGAGAGAGAGAGAGAGAGAGAAGTCTTTTTCTGTGATACACAGCATCCTGCATACGATCCGTTCGGTTGGATTTATGCGGGGCAACGGCCTAAGCGAGCAAGCATTTCCACCGATCTCTAGTATGGCTTATGTCTATTCCTCTTTCTATGTATATTCTTACAGGTAAGCGAACGTATATGCAAGCTCGATTACGAACACCGTGATATCTACTATCTTCTCGAAGAACGATTAATATTCATATGTTGGTGGGTATCTATAGAGGGTGTCCTTAAAAAATAGATGATCTACGTTAACGAATAAATCTTTTGAACTTGTTAAATATTGCCAAAGAGATAAGAAAAATTTGTTCTTTAAATGCAAAATTAATTTAATCGTTATTAGAATCGATTTAATTTTTTTTTTTTTTTTTTTTTAATACAAGGTTAATTGACTTTAGACCCCTTTATTTGATCGATTATTTTTTGATCAATGATTACGATCATTGTATAAATAATCATTTTAATATTCTAAACTATGCATTTTATGTAAAAACCAATTCTATCAATTTGATCTAACGAAACAATTGAAATTACTTACGTATATAATAATATTAAATATCAATATGAAAAATAATTTGAATTGTTTAGTTTTTATAATGTAACTGATACTTTACTAAATCGGTAGTATAAATAGTTAATCATACCGAAATATATTTAAAAAAATATGAAAAGAAAGCATATATATATATATATATACATGCACATAAATAATATATATTAATTTATAATTTTATATATTCCAAAAGAAAAATAACTTCGTTAAATGATCATACGTTTATAAACGTATGATTACTCGTTAATAAAACTTTCTCCAAACACGATCGACAAGGCTATTTTTACGAGGGTGATCATTTCTTTCAAGGACACACTATATACAGGGGACATTTTATATAGGTGTATAAATACGCGTATGTATTTTGTTAAAAGGATTCGTATGGTCTCGGACAGCAAGGAAGAGAGCTTTCGCTTCCTCCTCTCCCACCCTATCTTCTCTACCTCCCACTCCACCTTCTCGTCCTCCTCCTCCTCTTTCCACCTCCACAATTTTTCTCTCCAAGCATTTACTTTCGGCGTATAATTTCGATATGCAAATGTGAAACGTTTATCGCGATGCGAGACATCGCGTAGCATCGATGTCGCATGCTCCTGTATATATATATATATATATATATATATATATATATATATATATATGTATGTATATATGTATGTACCAGAAGAGAAGAGAATACCTAGCTCGGAATATCTGGCTCTCCCTCCAAGAGAGACTCGCGTATTTTCCAATTTCTTTGTCCCTCCTCCCGTGTTATGCGGCGTGCACACCGTCATCTTCTACAGACACGGTTAAACGTAGAATGAAATTCCGTTTATAGGACAGACCGAGAACAAGATTATTTCTTGTTCAATACCTTGCATTCCCCAACTCTATGTTTTTCATCTTATTACATTTACATTATCTTACGCTTGATGTATTTTTTTTATTCTTCTTTTTTTTTTTTTTTTTTTTTTTTAAATCGAACGTAATAACACGAGAATCGATATATTGACGTATTTATGACAATTCGGATTATTCCTGATTCGAAATATTTTAATTATTAGTACAAAAGTAGAATAATAATAATAATAATAATAATAATAATAATAATAATAATAATAATAATAATAATAATAATAATAATAATAATAATAATCATCATCATAATCATAATAATAATATAAAAATGATAATATAAAAATATAATAATTTTAATAATAATAATAATAATAATAATAGCGTATATTGAAGCATGTGAAGAAGAATATCCCTGGGATTTTTTAGTGATAAATGGTTGAACAATAATTCCAAAAAAAAAAGAAATCGTACATTTAAATTATTACTTAAACAATAATTCGAATTATTTTTGTCAAGTTATGTAATCAGATAATGAACTTATTCGTACATGATTATTTTTCGTGTAGTAATCCGAGAGAGAAAGAAAGAGAGAGAGAGAGAAAGAGAGAGAAAGAGAGAGAAAGAGAGATTTCAAAGTGATCACTTATTTTAAGCTATAATCTAAAGACAAATGTTTTTTTTACATAATTTTTCGATAAATAAAAATCAAAAAGTAAACGTATTTATATTTGATTTCTTGTTAAGTAAATAATCAGAAGAGAAACGTACTTTTAAATGATCACTCATAAACAATTATTTAAGAGCACTTATTTATAATTTCTATTTGTGCAATATTTTCAAGAAATGTATTTTTAAGTGATCTCTTATTAAAAATTATTGCGAAGAAGAAAAAAGTATTACCTCTTAAATAATAATTTGAATAATTCTAATCAAGTTATATAATCAGAAAATAAATTCATTCGTATGTGACTACTTTTCAAGCAGTAATAGGAGAAAGAGAGAAAGAAAGAAAGAGAGAGAGAAATCTACTTCATAATAGTTGAATTAATTATTGCTTAATAGTGATCACTTATTAAGCAATAATTTGAAAAAAAATAAGACATATGTTTAGAGGATATCTTATTAACCATATATATTAATTAAATTAAATTAAATTGTAATATAGTACAAAAGAAAGAAATTTTTTTTCCAATTATTTTTTATTAAATGTACATCTACTCGATTTCTATGAAGTATGTTAGTTTCGTGCTGTCAATCGATCGAATTGAATATGCCTGAGTTAAACAAAAGACCATAGAAGTTATAAGAATAATAATCATAATTATTATGAGCATTGATATTTGCTTTTATTCTTTTTTTTTTTTTCTTTCTTTCTTTTAATTTGAGAGTTGAAAGACATGGCAATTCGACATTTATCTTGCCGTAATATCGCGATGACTACGATATAATTATGGAAATTACAATGCAGCGTTATGGTAATGAGCTTTCCGGTGGGCGCGTTTATATAGGTAGACACTATCCAATGCGGATTTGGAGTAGGAGTTAGAACTAGTAGGAGTACGAGCGTTTCTGCAGATTGTTTAGAAATCTCGCAGTACGACGGAACATTTGTATCGTTTCTCTCTCACACACACACACACACACTCTCTCTCTCTGTCTCTCTCTGTCTCTCTCTGTCTCTCTCTCTTTTACTCTCTCTTACTCTCTCTCTCTCTCTTTCCTTAAGCATATATTCGGTTGCCGTTATTCGAGCTTGTACTTCCTGCTTTGATAACGTGTCTCGTGCAAGGTCGTTACGATAGCATTGCTATTTCATATCCAACATAAAAGTTATTCAATTCTATAAGAAACTATTTTCGTGCAAGAGAGAGAGAGAGGGAGAGATCGTAATTGAATATTTTTTTTTTTTGTGTTATATATCATCGATCGATTTAAACGAATCATCCCATAGATTTATTTGTTATCCTATCTGTTTCATGTGTTTTAAAAGAAAGGGGGAAAAAAAAAAATAAAAAAGAAAAAAATATTATTACTATTAACAATGATTTAAATCAAGTATTTTTCATTTGTATATAAATTATTGTATTAGGGATATGTGGAGATGTCAAAAATTTAACATAAACAATATTTAAAGATATATAACCTGAGTAATCATAAAAGCGAAAAAAATCGAATTTATTTAAATTATTTAATTATTAAATAATTCGAATTTATCTAATAAATCAAATTTATTTAATTATAATTATTTAAAATCGAACTGCTTGTTGATTCTAAAGCACAATAATTTTCATTTCTTTTGATAAAAATTTTATGTTCGCTCCGAAGTACTTAGAAATTTTTCTTTAAAATATCTTTAAGAGGATAAAAAATGAACGATAAGGAATTAAAAGCGCATCTGTGTATACCCTTGCCTTTGTGTGTAACACGCTTAAAGGTATATTATACCTGGAGATCGCCGTTGGGATTAACCCGCATCTGATTAGACCTCGAGGTCGTGCCGCTTTCTGGGTCCACAACTCCCACTCGAGTATCCCATCGTGTTTTTGCTTCTCTTCTTTACCAAAGCGATGTTCCTTTGTAACCGTGCAAATGCAGCAAAGCCAGAAGAGACGTAAAGCTGGTTTGTTTTCGCCATTCGAAAGGTCGTGAAAAAGGAACCCATGAACGATATATCGATGCCCTGTGAATACATACATACACACACATACGTATATACAAATCATGTATACCTATTATATATAGTTATATAGGGTGAAACGTATAAGTATGTACTATCGAATATTTTTTTTTTCTCTCTCTCGTTTTTTTTTATTCACACAAAAACGAAATATAAGAAAAATGATCATCAAAATAAATTATTTATTTTCTTTAAAAGTATAATTATCAATCGAAAAGTATCATCCAGATTTATACATTCATGTATTGTATATAGGTATATTGTATACGTAGGTACTTTTGTTTGATTGTATTACTTTGTATTTATTCTTAAAGTGGAATATTTTTCAGGAATATCCTTTTTTTTTTATATTTCATTTTTCATTGAAATATTTTTATCGTGTAGATATATTAGTAAGAGAAGGCAGATATTTTTAAGTGTTTCTATTTATAGGGTTCACCCTATATATATTTTTGAGGGAGTTATAGGGTCTAGTTTTCCTGTACTTCTTAGAAAAAAAAAAACGTGTTTTAGTGTTCCTTCTACTTTTCGATGATCGCCGTGAGATAATCAGGAGTTTACTGCGTAGGTCTGTTCATCCTAATGGACTACTTTGCATTCGAATTGAATATATTTATTTTCTTTTTTTTCTTCTTTTTTTTTTTATTATTTCATTTTTTTTTAATTTTATTTTATTCTTTTGATAGTTACATTTGCATTAAATTTTTTTCATTCTATTCGTTATCAAATATATTCGAGTCATTAAATATTAATGACCAATGATTTGTTAATATATTTGTTAATTGAAAATTATTTTAATAATTTCGCTTGTACTTATAATGAAATAATTGAAATATTATATTTGAAAGGATTTAAATGGAAATAAAAAAAATCTTTTTAGATTAAGGAAGTTACTCTGAATTTTGATATTAAAATGATGCGTAAAATAATAAAAAATTATTTACAAAATAATTTATTGTATTAAGATTATATATATATATATATATATATATATATATATATATATATATATATATATATATATATGTTATATACAAAAATAAGATCTTAGAAAGATCTAAACATCTAATCTAACTCATGTTATATATTGAAATATTTCTCATTCTAGGATTAAACAATTTTATCATTTATTAACTTTTTATAGAAGTATTAATTTTTAAATACTATTAATTTAATTTAATTGTTTCTACTGGATTTATCAATAATTAATATCGAAATTTTTCTAATTAAAAATAACAATAACAAGCAATATCTAAATAAATATAAATATTTCATTAATACTATAGAATATTAAAAAACAACATTAGTATTTCTAACACTAAAAAATACTATACTTGTATATACTTATACAAACAGACTCATAAATTATACTGATAAATAAAACAAAAACTTTTTACTGAAATTAATATTAATAAATAATATTTGTATAATATATAATATTAATATAAATAAATAAATATATATATATTAATATTAATATAAATATATATATATATATATATATTCGAATAAATAATATTAATATAAATAAAAATGAACAAATAATACAATCGAATCTATATAAACGATATAATAAAAACAGTTGTCTCATCATAAAACAATAATAATTATAAGATTTGTCATTAATAGGAGTTATGTCGAATTGAATATAGACATTCAATGCCGTGAGAAAAGAATACGAAGAAGACGGGCTTTTCTTCGAATAGCATTCGAAGGTACCTGATCACCTTAATTCTCATGTAGTAGGACCTGAACTTATACCTGTTCCAGGTTCTTTCTTCTTTCATCTTTCTTCCCTTTCAGTTTTCTTTTTATGAATCACATATACTCATACTCATACCCATACTCAACCAACACACACGAAAGAGAAGGAGAAAGATAGAAAGAGAGAGAGAGAGAGAGAGAGAGAGAGAGAGAGGGAGAGAGAGAGAGAGAGAGAGAGAAAGAGAGAGAGCATACATACACGCATACACGTACATGCTACGCACGCATTCACGCGCATACGCATACACACATAAAAAGAAAAAACACGAAATCCCAGGAGCATGAACTATACCAACTCATTCTCTCTCTTTTATCCCTCAAAGCTTTCGCCTGTGATCGATCATTCTCTCGTTACGAAGGATTGGAAAATGAGGGATAACTCGATAGCAGCTTTACGAGTATATACGAGTGATTAAATGTTACGTCGGTCCGATTAAACGATTTACGTAATACGTCACGCTGCTCGGACATGTCCTAATAAATTAATCGTTTTGTAATGGATAAATTGATAATGGAAAATAGAGAAAAGAAAGAAAAAAAAGATAAGGGGGGAGAAAAATTCAAATCTTTACAAATTCGATCTTACTTATCTAAAATAGAATCATTCGAATGAGGTCAATTTTGTTGAAACGTTAATTGGTAATGTCGTAGCATAATTTATGCTATTGATTTTGATTTTTTTTTTTTTTTCGTTAATATAATCTCAAATATTGGAATGAACGAATTGGGACGTGATAAATGAATATTAATTGAAAAGGTAATGCAAGAATTCAGTTCTAAAATTAATCTCGCTCTATTAAAAACGACGAATTAATGATATTTTAATATTGTAATATCTTAATAAATAATTTCAATATTTTTATCAGTCCTTCTCGTCTATTTCATATCGAGATCAGTCTAATAAGTATCAATTTGATATTCATCTTTATTGATTGATTTTAAAGACATTTATATTTTTTATTCATCGTTTCGAATAATAATAATAGTAATAATAGTAATATTAATAATAATAATAATAACAACAAATATATCTGTCACTTCTCGAATGGTAATGATAATAATAATAAACAATAGTAATAATAAACAATAATAATAATAATAATAATAATAATAATAATAATAATAATAATAATAATAATAATAATAATAATAATTTATAAATGTATTGTTTTGATATTAATTGGCATTAAATTAAATAATTTTTTTTCAATAGAAAGTAATTTTAATTGTTCGATTTTAAATATTTTTTATTTCATATCCATTGTCGCGAATATTAATAAAAATAATAATAATTTTATTATGGAATGTATATGAATAATGATCATTTTCTTAATAATAATAAAAATTTTCAAATAATAAATTTCAAACATAATTTATAAATTAATAAATAAATTCTGTAAGTAATATATAACACGTTCAGATCAACTTAGACTATTTTTAAAGTACATTATACATACACATATATGTATATATATATAGATACATTTGCAAATCTAAATAATATAAATATAATTTTCTTTTTTAGGACATCAACAATATTGAAAGAAATTGATAATAATTTATTTTTCTTATTATAAAAATTAAAAAAGATAAAGTATCGATATTAAGCGATTATTTTTCTCTTTTTTCACTTTTTTTTCTCTACTTTTAAACTTATCAAATCAATAATTTAGTTCTTATTTAATTAGCATATATTGACAATGATTTTTTTTATTATTTAACACGTATTAAATATGAAGTCAAATGTATATGTACACGTACACGCACATGCATATGTATACGTACATTCATCGTATAGGGACACGTTTATATAATATTATCAATGGCGATAATGTCAAGGTGTACCAAACGTTTTGAAATAAGATATAGCAGTGGTACGATGATCCCATTGACATCGTTATACATTGGACGAAACATTTTGTGGCTGTTGCAAGGGTGGCATCAGTTGGTGAGCCACCAAATCGAATCTCCACGTATGGTCTTCTATTTATTTGATCTGCTTGTAGATTGACGTGGATCGATATACACGAAATTCAAATATTATTGGTTGAACGTTTTCGTGGTTGTGAACTAGCCAATGTACCAAAATCATTTGTATACATGGCAAATGATATAAAATAATTATAATCAATTTCAGTAATATTTAAATAAACTTCTTGACTTTTTCTTTCTTCTTCTTTTCTCTTTTTTCCTTTTCTTTTTTTTTTTTCTTTCTCGAAAAGACTTACTCTATCAAAAAATTTATACGTACTTAATACTCATTAGTTATTATACTAAACCATTATATTACTAATAATATTTATATTATATAAATTTTATAAATTATATATAATATAATTTTAGTTTATTTATTATAAAAACAAACAAAAAAAAACAGAAAAAAAATTCACATTTTTCTTAGTATTATTTTGTAAAATGTTTAAAAAAGAATATATATATATATATATATATATATATATATATAAATAAATAATTAGAAATATTTCCAAAAAATCACCAAAACATCCAAAAAAGTTTCTAGATATCGATTTATCATAAGACAGGGTTTCCGAATATAATTTAACATTTTAAACATTCCATAATAATTTATAATATTTTCTTAAACATAATTATATCTTGTTAAATATTTATATTTTAGTTTTTAATGTATTAAATAATTATATATGTATATCTAAAAAAAAATTACTACAACTTCTTTTTTATTATTATTTTTGGAAATATTTTCAAGAAAAAGATCTCAATAATTTTTTAATAAAGTTTCACATTGATTTACCGAACAGGTAGATACTAAATATGTTACGTAAACTTTTATTACACTCGTAAAGTAACTCGTGGGAGAGTATACATTTAAATACGTTTTTATCATTCATAGACGTGTTTCGCAACTTCAAGCACGTATTATTATTATTATTACTGTTATTACTATTATTGTTATTGTTATTATTATTATTATTATTATTATCATTATCATTATTATTATTATTATCATCATTATCATTATTATTATTATCGTATGAATAGTGAAATAGTGATACGATCAGACATTGAGAAAGATACGAAGTACAATAATCGACAAGAGGAAAAAAATTGCAAATAAAATATAGCTATAGATCCGAACTCTCCCTTCTACAGTTCAGTGTTAAATAACTTATTTTCAAATCTGAAAACCGGTTATATAACTGATCTCCTATCCGGAAGTCGTAAGGTAAAGAAAGCGGTTGCACGAGAAGAGAATCATTGCACAAATTATCGCGAATCGGTAAAACTTAGACATTATCACTAAATTTTGATGAAATTAAAACAAAGTTTGAATAATATATATCTCGAAGTATCTTTTATTGATCAAAGTTTGAAAAATTCTTTATTTAAAAAAGTAAACGACTATTTTTCCATTTATTCCGATTTTAAAATTAAAATTTTTTTAGCGATATCAGTTGATAGATTACAAGACTAAGTGAAAGTTTTACGAAGATGTATCGAAGTATCTCTGATCGTTAAAATTTTCGAAAATTCATTGTTTAAAAAATTAAAGAATTTTTTTCATTTGGTCAAAAATATATATATATATATATATATATTATGTATCTGTTGACAAATTTTATATCATTGAATTCTTTATACAGCAACTGTAAAAAAGTGTTCAATATTTTTTACAATAAAAAACGAAAGATACTTATTCCATAAAATATGTAAATATATCGTAAAAAGTTTTGCATCACAACAATTTTGATCCTTGTTAGTTAAAATTTAGATTTAGTATAATCAAAAATTTCTAATCACACATATAGATACATAGACGCACACACATACATACACAAGACAAATCATTTTTCCATTGTAATACAATAAAATTTTCGATCTATAAAAATAAAGTTTCGAAGAATAAAAATTATAAAAACAATTAGTCTCTGAATCAAATTTATGAATGAAACAATTAATCCGAGTGAATTGGGTAGATCAAATCCTAATCGTTTAAAAAAAAAAAAAAAAAAAAAAAAGAAAAAGAAAATTTGTCGATAAACGTAAATCGAAGAATATCATAAAAAGATATGTTTTCTAAGATAAAAGATTATACTTCAGATTGACGAGAAATATTTCTCGAGTCCTTTCTCGTATCCCTTATCTTGCAAACAGGAAAGGTAGCGACGTGAGATGTTAAAGGCATTGGGATGCTGCGTAGGGTAAAGATGAATGAAAATGGCTGAACGACGTCGATGTTCGTGAATAGAGGGTTGGAAAGAAGGTAATCCAGAAGGGATGTTAGCGTAGAAAAGAAGGAATAGGAATGGTCGATAGTCGTGGACGATAGTAAATCGTGAGTTTTTTCTTCTTTTTTTTTTTCTTTTCTTTTTTCTTTCTTCTTTCTTTTCCTTTTTTTCTCTCTTTTTTTTTCCTCGAGATCGAATGAGAACAATGAGAAGGACCAATCGAAGGGAGGAAATTCGAGGGATGATAATTGAACTCGATAAGAAGAAACTTGCTGATTGCTGTCTTCCTTCTCTCTTTCATTTTTTCTCTTCTTTTCCCTCTCCTTCTTTCTCTTTCTCTCTCTTTCTCTTTCTTCTTTTTCATTGGTAGTATTTAACGATCTATTAGGATTAAATTTCAAGTAATGTTTTTTTCTTGGATATCTTGGTTTGTCTTATAAAAAATATATATTTCTTTGTATCACTGTTAGTATTATGTAAAATTAATTAAATAATATAAAATAAGAAATTAAAAAATTCGAAAAAAAAATTAGATAAATATTAATCAAATTACGTGGTCAAATTAAAAAAAAAAAAAAAAAAAAAAACTCTATAATCAGTTTATATATTTATAACCAATATTGCGTTATAAACATTTTGAATTAATTTATTTATTAATCTTTTCTCTTACCAAAATATTTCCATTAATTCCTTGTTATCACGATTATCATTTGATCATTTGATCACTTTTTGTGCATACGTATCTCGAATAACTTGATTTTTGTTTTTTTTTTTTTTTTTTTTAATTGCCATAAATTAAGTTTTCATTTATCGCTATTATTAGTAAGAAAGTTATATTTTTGATGTCTACACTTTATATATATTATAATTATAATTTTAATAAGACAGAGGTTATACCTCTGATAATGAAAACTAAAATTTCTTTTTATCTTTCTCCTTCATTCTCATTCTTCTTTTATTATTCGTACCGTAAGAATACTAAGACTGTTAACACGATAGGTGTCTCACGACCTTCCTCGAATACCGTTAATCCGAGTTACAATGGTCGATAGATCGAAGCTGAAACAAGCAAGAAATTACCTCATAGACTACGATTAAATAGTTTTTTTTTATTTTAGAAAAATAAAAAAAAAAAAAAAATAAAAAAAAAAAACAAACTTTTATCGATTAAAACAATTCATTCTAATCTTGATTGTAATTCAAATAATCAATATAAATTAATAAATTTATTTTCATATTTTTATAAAAATTTATTTAATATATAAATTTATTTTTATATTTTAATACATTCATATTTAACAAAGAATATTGCAATAATCTATGACATTATCTATTATATTATCATGCGTACGTTTTTTCTGTTCACCTTCTCAGCTTAAACGTAAGTTTTTCTTTTATTTCGATTGTTAATCCCTTTTACTTGTCGCAACCAATGAAATATTTAATTACATATCAAGAGATATAGTATCCATTAATTCATCTATGACTTATCAAATCAGATAATTTATGTATGAAACAAAAACTAGAATTAAACTTTGTATTCACATCAGCATCACGAACATGTATCATATCTCTGTATTCAATCTGTATTTTTGTTTCTCTTTTCTTTTTTCCCTTTTGATTTTTTTTTTTTTTTGGAGAAGAAAAAAACCAGATTAAACATGTCTGACGAAAAGCCGTACGCTTTCAGTGTGATAACAAATATAATTTAATTTTTTTTCTTTTCTTCTTTTTTTTTTTTTTTTTAATTTTTTTTTTTCTTCTTTCTTTCGCCTTAACTCCAGGATCAATAAATATAATCGATTTAGGTGTTTCGTAAGAGTCATAAATACATATATATATATATATGAATATTGACGACTATTTTTCAGTAAGTAAGTTGTCTTGTTTAACTAGTCTTACAAATATATAGGAACAAGAAGGAATGCCAACGTTCGAATACTTTCCTATGTCTACCGCGGCATGGTCTTACACTTAGTATATGTATAGAATAAATTTCTAAATGCTATTTTACAGAACGTGTTCCATGTAAACCAGTTTTCTGGTCAATACACTAACTACAGTAGGAATATGAGGAGGAGAAGAAGGAGAAAGATTTTTTACTGTCCCACTTTTTTTTCTAAAATTGATTTCTCTCGAATTTACAAGTGACAAAAAGAAAAAAGCAAGAAAAAAAAATAGAGAATTTATACATTAAGCTCTACGTTAGAACTATGATAGGAAATTCAAACGAATCGTACAGTTAGATCAAATAGAATATATTTAATCATTATAAGAGTTATATATATATATATATATACATATATGTATCTTTCTCTTTGATATTTTCTTAATAAGGTCTATGACCTATATATGAGTCTATAGACCTCTTCGCCCACCCTAGAATACGAATATAAATGAAATTAATTATGAAAAGAAAAAAGGAAAAAAAAAGAAAAGAAAAAAGAAATTGATTCATTTTGTTTTCATTTCAATCAGACGATCGAGATATGATTAAGAATCCGTTCCTGTTTGCTTTCATTACAGATGCTTCGTCCTCGAACGAAGCTGTACACCTACAGCAACGTCTCAGGAGCCTGAGCACGGAACTGGTGACCCTGAGGAACCGGCTACACGTAAGCCAACCTCCAAACGGTGGTTCAGTGCCGTCACCAGGAACACAAGGTGCCCTGTCGAAAAGTCCAGAGAAGGGTAATTCTGTTGTTACTGGTGTTGCTGCTGGTGTTAGTACTAATACCGGTAGCGGTGGTACTGGTAATGGTAATGGTACTGGTAATGGTGCACCTTCCTCACCAGCACCAGCCGTACCACCAAGGACCAGCTTACCACCTGCATCCACGGTATCCCATGGAATCGGCCATCCGACTGGTCACTCGTCCAACCATTCCACCAGTCACACGCTCACGGCATCCGCGATCGTTCATCCTCACGTCAATCACGCCTCTGCGAACACGCTCGGCCACAACTCCACTGCCGCGAATAATTTCATATCTGGTTAGTATGCTCGAACTAATCTTCTCTGATAATTCACTGCTGGACTTGGATATTATTAACGAGTTAACATACAGTCATGTGAATTTACGTTATTTTCCAAGAATTGAAATTACAATCATTAAGTCATATAGAATTCTTTTTCCTTTTTTTTATTTTCTTTTTTTTTATTATTTTCTTGTTTTTTTTTCTTTGTTTCTTTTATTTTCTTTCTTTATTTTGTAGTATACGTCTCGATTGCTATGATTTTTAATATTATAGATATGTATTTTTTCAAAAAGTCAATTATCTAATTTTTGACAAATTCATATATCGATCGTATGAGATTATGATTTTTCTTTGTTATTATTGTACAAAATTTATTGTAATATTTTCTATTAATTGAGAAATTATCCAAAGATTGTGGTACAAATAGATTCTTATTTGTATATATGTATTTACGAATTATTATTTTTAAATAGACATGTTAAATATTTTCAACGACATTAAGATTCATATTAATTGGAAACAATTTTTTTTTTTTTATATTATTATATTATATTCGAATGATCTTAAATACAATTTAAATATTTCATATTAATGAAGAAGAATAATTAAGAATAATAAAGGAAACAATATGAATTAATTTTTGTTTCTATATATAGGTTGTCTCATTTTAAACTATAATGGTAAAAAATATTTCCGATCCTATTGATTTTAGAAACAAATTGGTTTCAAAGGAAAATTGCTTGTTTTTTTAAAGAGGGAATATGATATGTATTACAGTTATTTCATTGAGAACACTATTGTCAGGATAAGGAAGTTATAATACTTATTTTTTTCTTTTTTTTTTTTTCTACTAGAAATCAATATTTTAAGTCGAACAAAAGTTGTAGAGAATATTAATAAAAGTCCAATGACTATCTATAATATATCTTTTCATCGATATTTCATCAATTTATGATGCTACGTTTTAACGTTTAACGAACTGTTAAATCGAAATAACCCGATCAATATTTCTGTAAACCTGATAACCAATGAATTAATTTATCGGTTATTTTCTTTTTCCTCACTTGTTTTTCATTTATTCATTCATTTTCTTTCATACATTTCTGAAATTGTAATCATTCGAAGCGCGGTATACTTCAGTCCATTCATAAAGAACAATATTGCAGTATTATACAGTCTGTAAAAATATCATAATCCGATGAAATATCTGTAAAAAAACGTAAAATGTAACTTGTTTGCTCGTTGAATTCGTATTGATATATTCTCTACAACTTTCTTTTTTTTTTTTTTTTTATAATATCGACTTCGTATCTAAAAAAAAGAGAAGGAAAAAAAATGTTATGATTTCTGTATCTTGACAACTACGTCCTCTATGAAATATATCCGCGATATGTATTATATTTTCCTCATCGAAACTCGGCAATTTTGTTATTTGAAAGATTTGTTTATAAAACCAATACGATGGAATATATTTATAATATATTATTTATGTATATTTATAATATAAGACATCGTGTGTTTTTGAAAAATAGCTGCTCTTTGCTTTCGTCGATGGTACGTCGAAAATATTAAAAGCTTGGTAACACGTGAGTCTGGATTTTTTTTTTATTTGAAACATTCGTTTATATTTAAAATCGATACAATAGAAGATATTTATAATATATCAAGTATATATATTTATAATATATTTATACATATATATATATATAATTTATATATTTATATCTATTTATAATATGAGACACCGTATGTGTGTGTATGTGTTGAAATAAAAGCTGCTCTTTACTTTCGTTGATGTTACGTCGAAGATCTTAAAACTTTGATATTACATGAATTTGGAATTTTTTTTCTTTTTTTTTTTTTTTGTAATAAAAAGTATCGAAAAAGAAGAAAATAATCAGGTATCGATTAGCTGCAGTTTAATAAAGCGGAAGGTATCAGTTTTGCTAATATTTCAAAGTAAAAAGCTTCATGGATTGAGGCTGTATGAGGAAGTGATCGATTTTCGTCGTCATGGGTATAAGGACACGAATATATACACGCACACGTGTTAGATAGTTATACATATATATCTAGTGAAGAGATGGAGTATGAGTAAGGGTAAGGGTAGGGGTTACGGGGTAGGGGAGAGGGGTTGTGTCGCGACACGGGACGTCCATCTACTCGCTCGTCCGCGTTAACGTTAAATCCTCGTGTAACACGTAATATCCTCGTTTCTCCGTTAATACGCCTCCGCTAATGGACCATTTCCCATCGGTGTATTATCTTCGATCGTGATCGTTTTTCAAAAAGAAAGAAAAATGAAAAAAAAAAGAAAATCGAAAAAAAGAATAATAAAAAATAAAAATGCAATACACGGTATGAAAATCTACAAATAACGTTCGCTCCTTTTATCTTAATAATAAGAATTGTTTGGAATAAAAATTAGATCAAGCTTTTGTCACTTTTCTTTTTTTTGTATATATATATATGTATGTATGTATGTAGATATTTTTTTTTTCATGATTATCAACGAAAGTTAAGTGAATGTGAACTTATTTCAACGAATTGCCTATACCTATAAGATTTATTTCAAGATGATAAATATTAATAAATTTATGGGTATGTCAATGTGTACGGTATTTGAAAATTCGTAAAGCAACTTAATAAATAAATAAAATATTAATCTGTATTTAAAAATCTAATGTATTTAAAAATCGATATTTAAAGAAATTATTGAAATTGTTCCGAATGAAAGATTCAAATTATATAAATGATATATATTTAAAAATGATAAAGATTTATTAAAAATCATGATGATACATTCGATTGTAAAATTAATCGAAAAATATCCCGATATGAAATCGTCGTTATCTCATAGGATTAAAGGTATACCGATGGGTTATTGAAGATTAATGGTTACGTTGGGGGATGATTAGATTTAGATCCAACGAAGCGGCACAACGGCGTGTCGGACGATGGTATAGTATCTTGTGTGACAGCCCTCGGTTGCCTACGATCACCTCCAATCTCCAGTATTATCGCCGACGTGAAGAACGCTAAGAGTAATCAAGGCCAGCATCGATGTCTCCCAAAAGCAACCACACCGGCCAGCACTGGTCCTGCGACCTCTACGGCCTTGGACGATCTCATTCATTTACCCGGACCTCTTACGGAGGATGCGGTACTCAAATGCCTTCAGGCTCGTTTTTGTGCTAAACAGTATCACGTAAGTATTTTAATTTTTCTAATTAAAATTATTATGTAAATTATATTAATAATGTAAATGAAAAGAAAACAAAAGAAACAAAAGTAAAAAGTTCATTAGATCATAATAATGATTTTGATAGAACGAGTTATTTTTTTTCTTTCTTTCTTTTTTGTAAACGAATTGTATTAAATTATTTAAAAATGAATTTATTTAAATGTATCAATATATATATATATATATATTTTTTTTTAATATCTATATACTCGACATTGAAATGTTTATAAAAATCTTTTCGGTGTTACATAAAATAAATTTTTATTAAAGCGACATTTTTGAAGTAGACAAATTTATTGATGCAATATTTTTCCTTTTTTCTTTTAATACCAACTTGAATAATATATTATTTTAAAATTAATAAGTAAATTATAATTATATTAGTCAAATATAGTTTCATTTCAAAATCTAACATCTATTTTATATTTATATTTATTCAATAATTCAATGGTCAGTTCAATGATACTTTCAGTTTCATTGATACTTCTATTATAAAACATTATTGCATTTTTCTGCATTTATTTTGAATAAAAATAAAAATATACGTTAACATATACATATATGTATATATAAGAAGAGAAAGAGAGAGAAAAGAGCGGTAAAACTTGTTGAAAAAAACATATTTTTTCCGTTCTACGGATGGAAGTAATATCGGATGTAGCTAATTGAACTGATTGTTGATCGAACGTGTTTCTCTACATGCAATACGATAAGTTGTTACCTTGATCGATCAAACTAAATCAAAATTGTAAGATACTGATTGCTGTATATCATATCAAATATCATATACATATCAAATATATATCCTAAAACTATTTTCAAAAAATGCGATATTGTAATAAAATGAAACTTAACGGATATGACCTAAAAAAGGAACAAGTTTCGAAATATATTATAATATATTATAATATATGTATATATTTGCTTTTTCAAAAAAGCAAATATATACATATATTACAATATATTAATATATAGACTACGTTTCAATTATTATTTAATCTTTTAGTTTGAAATTTACAATATAATATAATTTATTGATGATGCAATATAAAATAATTAATTGATTGACAATTAATATGATATATTAATATATATATTGATTTTTGATTTTGATAATTACAACATAAAATAATTTATTGATAAAGCAATATAAAATAATCAATTGATTGACAATTAACATGATATATTAATATATAGATCACGTTTCAATCATCGTTAGATTTTTGAAAATTTTTAACGAATTTAAAATAAAAAAAAAAGAAAAGAAAACAAAAAAGAAAAAGAAAACAAAAATAGAGGGAAACAATTTTTGTATTAGACAAATACTTGAAGATCTTGTGTAAAAATGTTTGACAAATTGATTGATGAAAATTAAAAATTATAAAAAACAAGAAAAAACATATAAGAAAAATAAACTAATAATAAAGAGGTTTCATTTTGGTTTGGCAAACTCAAGCCCTTAACACGAAACCCTTCGGGCTATGTTTTTACACGGTTATATGTAGGAGGAGCTTACGATTGCACATGCACGCACGAGCTCCGGTGCTGTTCTTCGTTGGAATGCAAGTGGAGCAAAAGGGTGGGGAACTCAACTGGTACACACACACATACATACATACATGTGCGAACGAGCGTGCATATATATGTGCATGCATACATGCATACACAGATATATGCACATACATATATGCACATACGGTATATACATAAATACACACATATGCACAAGCGTACGCACGATTTCAGTGCTTGTATAAGCGTCGATAAAGCAACGTTGAGAATCCACCCTATTCCTTCACACGTGCTGGCCCACGCACAGGTGGCATACTCACATTCCTTATGAACACTTCGTCATTCACATACTCTGTTGATTCCCTATCGAATCTTTTCCGCATTTTTTCTTTTACTTCCTGACTTTTATTTAGCACTAAGGTCGTTTAACTAATTACGAATATTCTATAAATAGATCGTACGAGTTACATTGGTTAATAATATATTTTTTTGTTTCCTATTCTTTTTTTTATTTCTTTCCTTTTTTTAACGCATCTGATTAAAATAGAAAGATTATAATGAATATATATTTTTGAAAATAAGTAGATATAATATTTCTGAAAATTAATAGATCATTTTAAGATCTTTAGATTTATATAATTTAAATTCTTTTATTCAGTAAAATGATAGAATTAGAATAAGAGATATTTTGCGTATTATTCAATAGTGTTTGAAACGGAAAATAGATAAATTTGATTGGATAGATTTAGATTTAAATGATTTAAATCATTTTATTCATTAAAATGACAGAATTAGAACAAGAAATAACTACTTGTATTTTTCTTCTTTAATGTTCGATGGTATAGATAAATCGATTGATATCGGATAGATATATATTAAGATTTAGATGATAATGACTTTTTTTTATCTATACATATTAATTTTATTATGAAAGAACTAGGACGAGGTCACTTTCCAAAAATAGAATTTAATATTATAGAACCTCGAGAGATCCAATTAATTCGAAACGTCTAACCGTTAAATCATCATCGAACGTACTCTCAACCGGTTTTCAAAGAAACATGAACGATCGATATGAGATCGTTCGTGTTCGTGTTTAATGCGAGGAAGCCGAATGAGAGAATAGTGAGTTTCTCAATAGGTCACTCAAAGGAGAGGAAACATCGCCGAAAGGTAGACTACGCCTTTTAGTTTACAAAAAACTCAATAGCGTTCACCCAATTGCAAGAGGAACGGTTGTTCCCTAATTGGTGGCAACCGGTGAGGCACTCTTTCTTTTATTCTTTTCGTCATTGATCGAGAAAAAATTTGATCGTTCAACCATAACGAGTATCGAAAACACTAAATCTACAATTTTATATCTCGATGTAAAAACATTAAATAGGACGTTTACTATTATGATTAGAAAATTATCTGAAAATGTTCAAATTTTCATTTTCACATTTCTGAACGATCAAAGAAAATTTTCAAATGAAAGATAGAGGTTTCCTTTTCTTCCCCCGGTTTCTTCTTTTTTTGTTTTGTTGTTGTTTTTTTTTCTTTTTCTTTTTTTTTTTTTTTTTTTTTTTTTTGAGAAAAAACGAAAATCCTATTTGGTCATCAGCCTAACACTGTACGCAAACACAGACATACGTATGTACGTACGTGTGGCACTTGTAATCTGTTTGCAGATTAACACTGTTAAGTTAGGTTTCTTTCCAATTCATCCTTTTTTTCTTTCATTTCCCCACAATCTCTTTAGGATATCCGATGGACCCCGACACCAGACCGGTTCTCTCTTTCTCCTCCACGCCCAACTTTCGACCCTTTTCTTTTCTTTTTTCGTTTTTTTTTTTATCCTTTTTTCTTCTTTTCTTAAACCTTTTCTTTTCTTTCTTTTTTTTTTTCTTTTCTGTTCTCTTCTTTTCTCTGCGTGCCGCTTTACCTTCTCTAGCAGACTTCTAATAGCAATCAAGCTCATCGGGACCCTCCAGGTCCTGGATCTTCATTCCCATGCTCCGCCTACCTCTCCTCCCAATTCTTCTCTCTTCACCCCTTCCACATCTCCAGTCCCTTCCAATATTTTATTTCGTACGTCTCCCAGTCTGTCCCAATTTTTAACTACCAACCTCGTGACTTTTCACTTTTATTACCAACCTTTGAATTATTTATTTTCGAGTCCGACATATTTTTCTAAGCTTTATGCCGTACCAGGATTTATTCTTCGTTTGGTAATATTACTCAAAGTCTAAAAAAATATATTTCATAAGAAACATTATCAGTAGATCGATATATAATACTTAATGACTTAGTTTCTATGTCTCTTTTCTACAATATTAATTCTCTGTTGCTAAGACTTTTCAAATGTTACTGTAATTGCGTTACTTTCATTCTTTTTGTTCTGATTCTATCATTGAGTCGTGAACAAAAATATTCTTCTAGTTTATATAGGTGACAGAGTCATGAATGATTTATAGAAATGCATTAAAATACGTTGTATACAAGATATATATATATATATATATATATATATATATATATATATATATATATATATATATATATAAACTTATGCCATGGTGCTAGTTATCGAGATCTTTATTATACCCACATTTAACGATATCGTTGCGCAAACATCATTCTAAATATTTTGTGAAACTTTTCAAAAGAGATAAGAATTATTAGTTGACACAATCGTGGAATTTTAATTCTAGATAAAAAGTTAAATAATAAAATATTTCAGAATATCGATATTTAATACATTTCTAAATTGTTTAGAGTTCGACAATTTTCGAATCTTGAAATACACGTTGAATTGTAGACGAACGTGGGGCCTATCTTGGTCAGTATCAATCCCTACACGGATGTTGGGAATCCATTGACCTTGACGAGTACCAGGGCCGTACCATTGGCACCCCAATTGAACAGGGTCGTCCAGGAAGCCGTAAGGCAACAATCAGAGACTGGTTATCCACAAGCAATCATACTTTCCGGTAAGAAACAAACATCGAACTTTGAAAAGTTCATTGTTTTACTCGGTTATAGTTGGAAGAGTCAGTCATTTTTTCTTTCTTTTCCTTTTTTTTCTTTTTTTTTTTTCTTTTTTTTTTTTCTTTTTTTTTGAATCAATTTCCTTTAGGAACAAGCGGATCAGGGAAAACGTATGCCTCGATGTTATTACTTCGGCAACTTTTCGACGTAGCTGGCGGTGGGCCGGAAACAGACGCTTTTAAACATCTGGCAGCTGCATTCACGGTTCTTAGATCTTTGGGATCTGCTAAAACTGCCACGAACTCGGAAAGTTCAAGAATAGTAAGTTATTAATGCGATCACAAGAAGAAAGTTGAACGAGTTTAACGTGACATTACTTTTGCCAGGGTCACTTCATCGAGGTACAAGTTACCGACGGAGCTTTGTACAGAACAAAAATTCATTGTTATTTCTTGGATCAGACGAGAGTGATCCGGCCATTACCAGATGAGAAAAATTACCATATATTTTATCAAATGTTGGCCGGTCTATCTCACGAGGAAAGAGGTTTTTATCCTTTTTTTTGAAACATTTTATCTTATCTAAATCAATTAGATCTTATCTATCATTTAGATCTTATCTAAATTTCCTTTTCTTTTTTTTTTTTTTAATCAACGATCTTTTTTTCTTTTCTCTTTTGTCATTTTGTTTAACAGTGAAACTCAATTTGGAAGGATATAATTTGAAAAATTTGAGGTACTTACAAAATGGCGATACTAGACAGGATGAGGCAGAAGATGCGATAAGATTTCAAGCTTGGAAAGCGTGTTTGGGTAAGCGTTTGTAAGAAATATTATTCTTCAAAGGATTCGAACGAATTATCTATCTATATCTCTTTATCATTTTAGGTGTTCTTGGTATACCTTTCCTCGATGTTGTAAGAGTATTAGCTGCTGTTTTGATTCTTGGAAATGTAGGCTTTACGGATGGGCCTGGTGTTGAGGTTGGTGTAATTGGAGAAAATGAACTTGCTTCGGTGGCCGCACTTTTAGGGGTTCCACCACCTGCACTTCTCAGAGGTCTTACATCGAGAACCCACAATGCCCGAGGACAATTGGTTAAATCTGTCTGCGATGCAAACATGGTATAGTCATATCAGTTTCTTTGGAATTTGTTTGATTTCTCGTTTATTTGTCTAATGAATAGTATTGTCCACATTTAATATATATACACATACATCAATTCATTTTTTAACGTAGTCTAATATGACGAGAGACTCCCTGGCCAAAGCCCTTTATTGTCGTACCGTTGCAACTATAGTCAGAAGAGCTAATAGTTTAAAAAGATTAGGATCGACCCTTGGAACTCTTTCATCTGATTCCAACGAGTCTGTTCATAATCAGGCTGAGGTCACCAGTCAACATGCTTCTACTATTGGCAGTTCTGCAGGTAATAAAATTTAATCAAATTATGTTATTATTCAAATAATGAATTTTTAATGTACATATGCATATTATTCTTAGGCGGTACTGGTTCAAGAAGCATGACAGCTTTGAACAATGCCGTGAGACATGCAACAGACGGTTTTATAGGAATCTTAGATATGTTTGGATTCGAAGATCCGAAACCAAGTCAATTGGAACATCTCTGTATAAATTTGTGCGCAGAGACTATGCAACATTTTTATAACACACACATTTTTAAGAGTTCCATCGAAAGTTGCCGTGACGAAGGTATAAGGTGTGACGTTGAAGTGGATTATGTTGACAATGTACCTTGTATCGATCTCATTTCTTCTTTGGTAAGTACAAAATATTCAAATTAGAAATCTTTACGCTTAATAATTTCTAAGGTGAGTCTTAATTATGTTTTTTGAACGAATATCGATCTGCAGGATTCATTTAATTAATAATTAAATAATATCACAGTTATATCGTTATTTTTAGATATAAAAATAGAATTAGATTTCATATCTGATGTTCGATAGAAAATTTACAATTGACATTATATGGATGAATTATATTAAAATTTTTCAAATTTACTAAAATTTCTTCCTTCTTATAAATTTATCGATACTCTTAGCGTACCGGTTTACTCAGCATGTTGGACGTCGAATGTTCGATACGTGGTACTGCGGAGAGTTACGTAGCTAAGGTGAAAGTTCAGCATAAACAAAATCTTCGACTATTCGAACCTAGACCAGTAGATTGTAGATCTTTCGGTATTCAACACTTTGCTGGAAGAGTTACATACGATGCATCAGATTTTTTGGGTAAGAAAAAATATTGTTTCTTTTTTTTTTCTTATACAATTCGTAAACTTTCATAACTCTAATTAAATTATTATTATATAATGTATTTTTAAAGACACGAACAAGGATGTCGTGCCAGATGATTTGGTGGCGGTCTTTTATAAACACACTTGCAGCTTTGGTTTCGCTACTCATTTATTTGGCAGTGAATTGAAAGCTTTATACGCAAACGACACGGTCCCAAGAGGTGTTAGCTTTAGGATATCACCGACTTCTCATACGGATCTGTAAGACAATTGTTTTTTTGTTATCGTCTTAATTATTTAAATGTATATGTATATTAAAATATATGTATGTCCGAGTTCAGTTTAAACGGCGATGAACCGATCTCAACGTTGACGCAAGACTTTCACACGAGGTTAGACAATCTGTTAAGAACTTTGGTTCATGCCAGGCCACATTTTGTTAGATGCATCAGAAGCAATGGGACTGAAACTCCTATGCATTTGGACCGAGGTGTTGCGATGAGGCAAATACGTTCCCTGCAGGTTCTAGAGACTGTTAATTTAATGGCTGGTGGTACGTAGATTATCACGAAAACTTAGTTTATTAATCCTCTAATAACATAACTTCGTTATTAATTTAATGATTAAACAAGTTTCAATTATGGAGTTTCCGTAATATCAAAAGAAACTTTCCTTGTTTTCTAATATCGTAAATTTTTACAATTTTATTCTCTCGATGTTCTCAAATATCAATTTGTACAGTCAATGATCTCACATGATAAAAATTCCATTTGAAAGAAAATCGATCGATAATTCAATGTATCGATGTATCATCATCCTTCTATCTTCGATCGAATCTTTAGGGATTTAAAAACAAGAATAAATAGAATTAAGAAGTGATCCTCATTTCTATTGATCAGGTTACCCGCATAGGATGCGGTTCAAGGCGTTTAATGCTAGGTATAGATTGATCGCACCTTTCAAACAATTACGCCGAGCTGAGGAACAAGCTGTCGAGGATACAAAACTAATATTACAAAATGCCCAACAATTGAAAAATAAATTTGGGGCCAGTACGAGTTGGGCACTTGGAAAGAGACATATTTTCCTTAGCGAGGGCATTCGTCAACAGCTTGAATGTTTGCGTTCGGAGACAAGAAGGAAAGCTGCCACTGTGATACAGGTAATGTTAACGCAATCATTTTTTTTTATTTGCTTTTTTTTTCTACTTTTCAGACACAATTTTCAAAAAGATTTATTTTATCGATTTAGGCTACGTGGAGGGGATGGAGAGTTCGAAGGAGATGGCCATTAAGAAGAACGACAATATGTGTATCAACGGTTATTGGCCAAAAGAAATTACAACAAGCAACAACTGGTAATACGGGAACTGTTCAAAGAAATGTTACAACAGGAACAGGAACCGGAACTGGTACTCGTCCTAGACCACAACCAATCGCTGGAACACCACCACCAGATCCTTCGGAAAAATGTGCCGATCAAAAAATGATTCAACAAACATGTACACTATTTGGCCTTGATCTGGTACATATCATTAATAATATTATAACGTTTTAAGATAACAATATCTTTATATGATACTCAATATTTCACAAACGAATAGTTAATTAAATTAGAATTATTACAAAATGAATATTATCGAAACAAACAATTCGTATCGTTCAATTTGACGTTCATACAATCTTGTTGATACAATTATCGATATTACTTATTTTTCTTTTTTGTTTTTGTTGATCATACGATTTAAAATCCGATCGAGAAAACTTATTCCTAAAAATCTTTTAATTGATTTAACATAATGCAATCTCATTTTTTCAATTTTATCAAGGAACGTCCACCACCGGTACCACCGAGTAGATCATACACCGTAACAGGTAATACGAAATTAGGATATCCACAAACAAGAATCATGAAGATGCCTTTCCCAGGTAAGGAATATATATATATATATATACAGGGTGTTCCGATGCTCATAATCGATCATTAAGAGAGATAAAAGATGAAACAATTTTTAAACCACAAAATTATTCTGTCATTTATTTCTACTATCATTATTATTTCACTGTTTAGTTTTATTTAATCATTAAGTCGATCTAAATCTCTCGTACCTGCTTTTGCACAATATTATCTCTGATCATACTGATCGAATGACTGAATAACGAGAGGAACACACGAAATCCACTCAAAGGACACGATTCGTTGTTGCCTTTGAATTTACGGTCGACTCTTCCGAGCAACCGACAGCTAATTAGTTGGTTATTCCTTCGCTGGTATATCCTTCGAGAGCCAGGATATCTTACTTTGTTCTCTGGTTTCCGATATTTCGTAACCTTTGCCCCCTCCCCCGAATCTCGTCGTTCGAACAAAGTTACTTATTTTAAAAGTGTTAGATGATTTTCATTTAGCATGGGAATATTCAATCGCATAAATCCTTTCATAAACATGGACGACGTTGATTCCGAACTACTGCAGTGTAAATCGATTTTTCGATCTTTTCAATTAATTGTTTAATTAATCGACGATAGATGAGATATGTTTTTTTTTTACATAGATTTAAGGTTCGTCTAAAAATTATTTCAATGTCTTTCATCTTCTCAAAGGTCGATTATCATATTTTGGGATATATAATATAAAGAAATATAAACGAATGAAGAACTCATGTTTTTTTTTTGTTTTGTTATCGATTTGTAAACAAATTTCAGAAGAAGGGGAAGGAGAGGTAGTGTTATTGAAAGGTGAAACCGTTTTAGTCGTTGGAGCATCTCCGAGGCGAGGACATCTCTTAGTAGAACACAACAATACTACGTTACACGTGCCTTATCAATTCATGGAGCTTAAACCTTGCAATATTAACGTATAATAATTTATTGCGTTTACAATTTTCAACACCAATTATATATATTTCTAAACTATTATTTGGACAATTCATATGGAGATAAAACCTTGTTACAGGAAGTGTTTAGTAATTTATTACATTTATGATTTTCAACTCCGAACTGTACATGTACACATATATATATATATATATATATATATATATATATATATATGTGTGTGTGTGTGTGTGTGTAAATCTAATATTTGAACAACTCATTTCTTAAATGAGAAAATTAAGATTTCTTATCAGGTTTTATCAGCTATGTCCAATTCGACGAAAATTTATAATTTTATTAGTTTATCTTATTCATTTATTATCCAAAATTATTAATAACATTATTCGGATATTTAGTACGAATAAGTGATTGAAAAGAAAAAAAAAGAAAAAAAAAAGAAAAAAAAAAGAAAGGAAAGAAAAAATAAGTAGCATCGTATTGAAATTCTCACTAATTGTGAGAAGAAGTAGATTGGTGAGGGGAATACGGAAAGAGGGACAATGAACGTCTAATTAATTTCACTGAGCGAGTTTAAAGTTCTTGAAATAGTGCTTATCGCTTGTTTAAGACAGAAGTAACTGATTAGATCGTAACATAAATATACTTCCATATTTCCTCGAAACCACGTTTGTCTTCCATGTAGATAAGTGCATGTCGCAGTATAATGCACAGAAATGCATAAACGTATGTACGTATGTCTGTGTGTGTGCACAAAACACACGCCTGTGTTTGTTAATACGTGTGTTTTCTAATAGCACATTTTTTAATTGCGTTAAGTAATTTAATTACTAATGCTTCGTTTTATATATATATATATATATATATATATATATATATATATAAGAAATTTATAAAAATGATCAGAATATTACATACCTATTATACAGGGTGTCCCATCTAATTCGGCATTGTGTATGAATTTGTTAATTTTGATTCGTTAAACAATGATTTTCGAAATTTCAAGATAATTGATGGTTCTTTAGAAGAGAATCATATGTTCTTACGATCATTATGCAATAACCTAAGTTCAGACCAATGCAATGAACTATGATACTACGATCTTGAATACTAGCAATCGAAAAAAAAAAATACACATCGATGATCTTGAAATGATAATATGATATTTCTTTTCCTTTCCTTTATTTTTGTCGTATCATCAAACAAGCTGTCATAAAGATATTTCAAGTGTTCGAGTTATGCAGGACACCGTGTGTATATATATATGTATATATATATATATATATATATATATATATATATATATATATACATATATACATATATCTACGTTCGTTCGAATTTGAATATCGTCGATATATTGTAATTTTTAAGTCACATTCGCCATCAGTATTCCTTCCTGACTATTCTTGAATTCTTAGTGCCAACAACTATAAAGAAAATAGAAGAAAGAAAAAAACAGAGGGTAATAACAAAAAAAAAAAAAAGAAAAAAAACAAACAGAAAGAAAGAAAGAAAGAAAGAAAATTCAATCGTAATAATATATCACTATGCGCTGTACATGTACCATATTTGATTAAGGCCTCTTTCGAATTACTATAGAATATATTACGTACGATTAGTGCCACTTGATTAGACTTTAATCGACTTTTAGTTATTACTATCGATATTAGCATCTAAATAATAAGAAAACTTAGCTTTGTATATTAGCTTATATACTGATTCATCAAAGATTCTAATAAAGTTTTAAGAATGAATAATACCGTTAGATACGTACGAAGAAATTGTATGTACATACTATAAAGAGATTATTTGTGATCAATTTGTGTTATTTACGTATGATTTACGAATGATGGATATACGTATTTGTAGTTTCTGTAATTACTTATAATGAGATAATAAAAATTAATGAAAAATATAATTATCGTTTTTGATTATGAAATATATCGAATAGACACCTACAATGAATCTAGAGAAGTATTCGTATACTGATCAATATGAAATAAAATTCATTTATTCATTTATTCGAGCTATTAATTAAAATTATCATTAAATTAATTATCATTAAATTTATTAGATTAAATCGATCAATTCGATTTGATCGATTTAACCTAATAAAATATATTTATATTTCAATTGTTGATCATTCGCAGATCAGCAGAAGTTACATTATGAAATTATCATCGTATTGTATTAATCAGTTTCATTAGTTTTATAATTAATTTGAAAGGAAGGTTAGTCAATGTGTTTTGAATTGGGTATGTATGTTTATTGGCATTAGAGAACACACGTGGCTTTGTCGGTGATATATACGGACGGACGATTCAAAAGGAAGAACTTTGACATGAAATCGTTTTCACATTGCTTACAAACGTTGATGGCTATGAGAAGATTCAAACTCGTGTTTCCATCTTTACTGAAGTCATCGGAGAGTGAACATCTCGCTAATGTTTGACTTTGGACTCTCTCGAAGTTTGGTTTAATCATTGGAGTGAGCTTCTCGAACGTATTGCTCATCTAAAGTTAGAATTTTACACACACACACACACACACACACACACATACATAGACAGGCATGCACAAATATATTTAGATGATATTTAATATTTTGTTTTGTTTCTATTAAATTATAAATTTTTTAAAAGATTTATCTTTACGTCCCTTCATTTACATTATTTTTCGATAGTTTAATTACAATTTAACTAATATCTGATAGTTTCTTTTTTTTTGTATTACACGTAAATATATATTTTAATAGACATTTGTTGAAATTTGATTTTGATCGCTCAAATGAAATTCTGCAACGTATTGCTCAGTCGAACTTAGAATTTTGTATCGACGGTGTTTAATAATAATATACTTCTTTTACTTTTTATTAATTCCTTTCGGAATTTTTCTAATATTTTTAAGATCCTTCTTTTACATTATCTGTTATAATCTGATTTTATAGATTGCTCATATCTGATATTATTATTAATTTAATATTTTAACTGTTTCTTTTTCTTTTTTTTTTTTCTTTTGCATTTTAAAACTAAATATTAAAAATCTTTTATATAGGACGTTCCTCTAATAAAATAGTTATGAGTTATTACATAGTATATCATATTTTATATTTATTAATTTTATGTTTCAATGTAAATTGTTTCATTGTTATTATTATTATTATTATTATTAATATTATTATTATATTATATTTATATGTTATCTCATAGAATTTTTCCTTTTGATATTAACTGTAACGATTTCATTATTATTTCACTTTGAATTTATAAAATAAGATATCCCATTAGGAAAAAAAAAAAAAAAAAACTGTAATACTATTCTCTTTCTTTCTTTGTTATTGCATTTGACGTAAGATAAGAATCTTGGTTGGAACTTTGAAAAATAAAGAAGATACTTCTCACATATCTTTTTATCCGTAATGGAGTCAAGGAGAATAACGGAAACGATGAAATTATTTGCTTCTAGAGAAAGAGAATATTCTCGTACCAGCTATATTTACTGTACTTATATTTACGTAAGTATCTATATACGTGTGTACGTGTATAAGTGTACGTGAGATTCTTTTACTTACATCTTTCTTTATTCTCTTTCCTTTTCTCTTTTTCTCTTTCTCTTTTTCTCTCTCTCTCTCTCTCTCTTTCTCTCTCGATCTCTCTCTCTCTCTCTCTCTCTCTCTCTCTCGAATAACCATTATCTGTCACCGTGGGAATTCCGGAACGCGTAATAACTCAACTTATTGTTGGAAGTTATAACTTTATACGGTTGAGGCCTTAGTTGGAAAAGCGTGCTGACGACAAGACAAGGAACCTTCTTTACTTCTTTATACCACTTAGCAAAGAATTCCTTAAGATTAAAAGGAATTGCTCGTTCATTGTATATTTTCTTTTAGATCGGACGCATAAACAAATTTTATCAATTACTAATCCATAAAAACAGGAATGTTTATTTGTTTCGTTTGTAACATTTTTAGAATTGATCGATATTCTTTTCTGTATTTTCTTTTTTTTTTTTTAATTAGCTTCTATAATCATCATGCAAATTTTATCGATATAGGATTTTCATATTCGTTCGTTTAAACTTCAAAGGAAATGTCTGGAAACATGAATTTTGTCTAGGCTAATTAGAGATTAAATAGGGATTATTTTTATGATTAAATAATTGATCGATATTATAGATTATTCTTGTTATTATTATTCTTATTCTTATTATTATTATTATTATTATTTGTATTTTTCTTCTTTTTTTCATTTTTATTAACTTCTTATTGTTATTCAATATTAAATAATTCATCGGTTGATTGATATATTGTAACATCATCGTAAGAAATTTCATATCACTCTATAAATAAATATTATATATAAAGAGATATATATATATATATATATATATATAATAATATATTTATATATATATATATGTAGATAATTAAGATATATATATAAATATTTTTTCAAGAAAAAAAGAAATAAAAAGGACGAATATAAAAATATATATATATATATATATATATATATATATATATATATTAATTTTAACAAAGAAGATATTCAATTGGTTCTTAATTTATAATCAATTTCTATATCTAATTACTTAAATATTTCTAATATTCAGGATGTTCTATTTGAATTTATATACATAAACTTTGAACATTTTCAGAATAATTCAAAAAGATATTATATTAATACCAATTCTAAGTTGATCATTAGTCTTGTAAGCTTATATTTTTCTAACGATGTTTCATATTATTTTTTTAACAGTAACATACATAAATATATATATATATATATATATATATACATATATATGTATGTATATATATGTATATATATATACATAATATATTGCATATACGTAGATTCTATGGACTCTGATGTATACGGGTGCCGTAGAGTAGCCGACTGTTTTGATTCTCATGTCAGAAAGTTGGACGTTTTCCAATTTCTCATCCCTTTTACCTATCGCTTAAGGCGAGAATGTGAATTTTGAAATACGATTTTAAAGCTCCGAATATTGCTCGCTCGATTTGAAGAAAAAAATATTCCTCTACTTTGTAACTCCATTTAACATTAACGAAATATATCAAAAGGAAGAAAAAAAGAAAAGTATAAATGACTTTAAATGTCTTAATGAAATTAAATTTAATTGGATCGTGATCATTTATAATTCTTGAATTATCTTATTTTCGAAAAAAAAATGTATTTGTTACATTAATATCGAAAAATCGAGTTATTTTAATATATCACAATAAATAAATACATTTCATTGTACCATTTCTTACATATATTAATTGTATCAGTTAGGATGATATTTAAAATCAATATTCTTCAATGATATTTTAAAAAATTCGACTTATTTTAATAATTATTTATCAGACAATTCCTCGATCTTTTGTCGGTCGATTTTCTCATGTAAACGTTAGTAGCCAACAACCGGTGGGAATAGACGTATCCAATCCTGCCTTTGATAGGGAACTTGGAAGCTTGTCGCGAATTTCTAACATCGCTACAACTTGGATAGTGTCATCGTAGTCTCAAGATCAAACAAAGGATCTTACAACGGTCTTATATATATATATATATATATATATATATATATATTTCTCTCTCTCTCACTCTCTCTTTCCCGCCCTCCTTCACTCTCTCTTCTCTCTTCCTCTCTCTGTCTTTCTTGAAGGTTCATGAAATCTCATTCGATAATGGCTTAGGATATTCATCGACCCACAAAGCAACACGAGAGTGTCGGCTACACTACACTAGTATACTAGAACTGCTACTATAAGATAGGAAACTATCGGATGAGAGAGAGAGGGAAAGAGGGAGAGAGAGAGAGAGAGAGAGAGGGAGAGAGGGAGAACGATGTCACGTATATTAAATTTCTTCTCTTCGTCGCCTGCCTTTTCCTAGTTACCTTTATTTACGAGCTACAAGCTTTTCAGAGCATACTATCAAATATTTTCTATTTTTAATATATACGATTTGATAGAAAGAAATATTTTGCAAAATTTGGTGATTGAAAAATGACGGATAAATGTTAAAAAATATCTATCTTATGGTTATAGGGTGATCTATAAGGTGAATCGTTAGAAATCGAAACTCCATCGAAAAATCTATTTAAAATTGTTTTCATTTTAATTCTTTTTCATTTTCTTCTTTCTTTAGATCTTTTCTTTTTTCTTTCTTTCAACCGAATACTATTTCGAAATAATATTCTTTTTTTTTTTTGGAAATATTTTTATTATTTTACATACGACACAAATTCAAGACATTATTGTCAGATAGATTGGCAGTCGGTGAAAATAGTATGCAAATTTTTATACGAGTCACCCTATATACGAAGTGGAATCATAAAATTGGGACGGTTCATATATATTTTGTTTCGTAGTAGACGGAAAAAATTTATAGAAGAGAAAATTGAATGGTATAAAAATGTTCATTTTTCTCTCGACATCTTTTTTTTCTATTTCCTTTTTCTTTTTCCCTTTGTCGTAAATGCAACGACGCATTTGAAAAATGTAATTGAATTTTTTTTCAGATTAGAGCCGTATGTTTCTTTTTATTTAAATCAATTTTCCTGTATGTTCTGTGTATCAAAAAAAAAAAAAAAAAAAAAAAAGAAAAAAGAGAAAAGAAAAAATGTGTTGGGAGGTTACGTTTCCGAAAAAAATGGGTTACTCACGAGATATTTCGAATTTTAATACTTCCAAAAAAAAAAAAGTGAAAAATAAAAAAGAGAAAGAAAAAATCATAACAAGTTTCGAAGGAAGAGAGAGAGAAAGACAGAGAGAGGCAAAGAGAGGCAAAGAGAGACAGACAAGAGAGAGCAGAGGGAGAGAGATAGAGAGACAGAGAGACAGAGAGAGAGAGAGAGAGAGAGAGAGAGAGATAGAGAGAGAGAGAGAGAGAGAATGAGAAACATGCGAGATTTTTTGTTAAAAGGTATAAACGAAATAAAATTTTTGTTTGCGCAGGATTTTACGAGGAAGAAATATTTCCTAGTTTTACTAGAGCGTTTCCCGAGGGAGTAAACGGGAACGATCGAAACGAATCGAGTCAAATGTGTACATCGAAATAATCTCAGTTTGCTCGATGATTTACATTTCAATCGATTCACCTATCATTTTTCAGTTGACCACACTGGACTCTTTTCCATTTTTGCTGAAATGAAAAAAAAGAAAAAGAAAAAATAAACAAAACAGGAAAAGAAAAAATAAATAAATAAAAGTAAATAAAAACCAGTTAGACATATATGTGACCTGACAATTAGTATCTCTCGTGTAGAGTTCAGAGTTAGAATGTGGTAAATTGTTCCCTAGGGAAAAAGTGTCTATTGAGTTTTATAGGATAGGATGGATTTGTCGAGTTTGGTCGATTTAATCTTTCTTGATTTTTTTTTTTTTTTTATTTCTTCCCTTTTTTTGTTTAATTTTTTTTCTTCATGCGATTTTTCCTTTTTTTTTTATAAACAATATTTATTCTTATTTTACGATAATATTTATTAGATCATACGCAAAATCAAAAGAAAAGTTTTCTGCATTAGAAAAATAATAAAAATGTTACTTTATTTTTTAAATTTATTCGAATAACATATTTCTAAATCTTAATATATTTAAAACTTTAATATTTCTTTAAACTTTTAATATTAAATGATTATATAGTATTTGATAAATTTTATTAGTATTATTTGAATTAAAAACTCTCTTTATCATTTTTTTTTTCTTTTTATTAAGATAAAATAAAGAAATTTTTCGATTATTATAATATTTATATGAATACGACATATTTCACCTGCAGATAGGTAAAACCTCATATTTGTTGGTAATGTAGTTTGCAAATACCATTTTTATCAGTAAGAATTCTTATACTTTCGAGAACAGAAAACATATTCACATACAAGATAAGATGTCTATATTTAGAAGTCATGCAATTTCTACTGATAAATATATTTTTTCATATAGGTAAAATTTATTTCGAAAACAATATGGCAGTAAGAAAATAATATTAATAACAAAACATTCACATTTAATGATTATCAATATTCTCAACGTCAATTGAATGTTAAATACATATACATACATACACACATACACACACACACACACACACATTCTTTGTTCATTTGATAACTTTATTATTGCTGATATATTGATAATAATTGTTTAATTTTCAAACTAATTCAATTGAATAGAACTTAGTCACTAATGTTTTTTGTCTCTTACTACTTTACGTACAAACACGATTCACTTATACACACAAATATAAAATATTCATTCTTTTGTATCTTTATTTCTTAAAATTTCTTCTTGTTGATTAATACTCTTGACATCAAAGATCGATAATAGCTGGAAAGAAAAATCTGATCGATCGGTAACGACTGAATCAACCCATTTAAATTTCAATGAACTCTTGACCTTTCTATAAATTTTCTCTCTCTCTCTCTCTCTCTCTCTCTCTCTCACACACACATACATACGCACGCACGCACGCACACATTCTTGCGAAATAAAATTCGTTGATGCTAATTAGGAAGCTTTGGGAACATGGCGAGATGTGAAAATTTTTTTTCGAATATTATCCCTTACAATATCGATGAAAGTACTTACCTATTCTCTATGTGTTCTATAGGTTGAAGAAAAGAGGGAAAAAAAGGGGCGGGAATTCCAAGAGTTCGGTTAAGTTCAACGAGAGGTTAATGAAATCCAATTGAGAAAATACGGATTACGCGGATCAACTTTCTTTCGATGCGAATAAAATCTGTAAAAAAGTGGATTTATTTAGAAAATGAAAAAAAAAAAAAGAAAAAAAGGAAAATAAAATTCTTTTTTTAATATTACAATTGAAGTAGAAATAAAGAGAGATAGAAAGATATATAAATAACAATAATAAAAAAAAAAAAAAATGGGAAAACAATTTTATTGCCATATGAATTTATTTATTTTCTTTTTATATTTTTATTTTTGTTTTTATTTTTATACAGAATTTTATACATATATACATAAAAAAGAAATAAATAAAATTGGAAAAATATCGCGACTTAGGACGCATCTCTGATGCCCCACATGCCAATATTGACGAAGGATACTATCTACCTCATCACGGAGTGACGAAATAGCCCAGCCTTACGACGAAACTTAGGGTCGTATACGATGCTTTCGCTCGTATTGCCAGAGGTACTTTGCTCAATGATAAACTCATGGTTGGTCCGATCATTCAGGACGATCTCTTCTCGATACTAATTCGAGTTCCGTATGCATTCATACATATTGACAGTAGACATTGCCAAAATGTACCGCTAGGTTATTTTGCATCCAGATGATTTGGCATGAGAATCGTTTTCTGTCCATTAAAACGTATGAGTTGAATACGGTAACGTATGACACCTCATCGGTGTCTTTTTTGGTCCTTCGTGTGTTGCAGCAATTGGCTGACGACGAAGGCGCAATCTGTCTCGAGGCCGCCGAAATCCTTAAACGTGATTTCTACGTAGACGATTTGATTACTGGCACTTACACTTACGAAGAAACCGTCAAAATCAGAGACGGAATAATCAAAATCACGTCAAATAGTGATTCCGCCAGTTACGACAGTGGGCCTCCAATAACGAAAGCCTGGTGTAGGATATGGTCAAGTGCTCAGCGGACACGCGTATACGTTTAAATTTAGAGAAGACCACCTCTAAATTTATAGCATGAACGTATGCATAACAAAGCGTATCATTCTTTCACGCATTGTCAAACTATTTGATCCGCTCGGTTTTCTTGGTCCTGTCGTTATTAATGTCAAAATACTTGGCTGAGTGGGTGTTGATTAGGTCGCATCAGTTCCCATTAAGATCTATAAGTCATGGATCGCCATTCAGGCTCAATTGCACTTAGTAAGTGGATTACGTAAAAAACGTTGATTGTTGACGAGAGCATTTTTAAATGCACTTCTCGCATCGGACCAACGATGACAGTCGATTCACACGGAAGAAATGTCCTCCCGTCTAGTCCTTGTCGTCCGAGCTATAAACTCACTTGTCGCGATGAATAAGGGCGACTAGGATATCGTTGTAGGCCGTCAGCAAAATATCACTCGCCGCGTTCCCGCAAATTAATGGGAGAACGCGCGTTCTTTTAAAAGATCCCATGAGAAATGAACGGGCGATATTAAATGATGCACGCTATGTAAATCTCACCGTGTATTTGATCAGATGAGTAACAATTGTTTGTGTGTCTCATGTATGATGTGTAGTTAATTGTACTGGTTGATTCTGAAGGAGGATTGAGAGCTTAGACGTTGTGAATCTGAAAGATGTAACTTAACTCCTTAAATGTTGTGAGTCTGAAAGCTGTAATTTGACTGCCTTTTGGCGTATTTTGAACTATCCACGTAAAGTTAAATGAGATTGGTAAATGGGCGAAGTTTGATCTATGGAAAGGGAAAAAATAAATGTCTATTGGTCGGGGATAATTCATTGGAATGTTTAAACATTCCATGTGGGCCCTTTTGTTCTAGTGTTCTTATAGATTATAGAGTGTCAATGGATATTTCAAGGTTAGGCGACAAACAATCCTTAGCTTATTGAGCCTAAGCTTCTACTTTTATTATTTATTTACTGGCTGGGTTGTCATATTATCGAAACCCAGATACTTTACTAAGAATGCTTAAGCCTAGACAAAGGTGGCCATGTGTTTTTTATCTATGCGTTTTGTTAGCCAATAGTCAATAGGTTCCCAAGGATAACTATTTCCAATGGTGTTATATGATCCTTAAGAGAAAGTACCGTGAACAATGGAGAGACGCACGTGTGCGTCAACGAAAATATATTTTTATAGGAATAGAGATATATAAAGTATACGTTTCTATACACCTATAAAGCTGGAAACTCACTATGAAAATGTATTATCAAGTGAAGTTACTAGAAATAGTGTTAAGTAATATTAAAATAAAACATAGTATTGTGTAGGAAGAGAGAGAGAGAGAGAGAGAGAGAGAGAGAGAGAGAGAGAGAGAGAGAGAGAGAAGAGAGAAAGAGACAGACAAACAGAAAAGCAGAAATAGAAATAAGTAAATGAAAAAAAAAGAGAAGTTGAACGATCAATCGATAGAAAATTCGATTCTTTTGCGTAATGCATCGAACGATCAAAATGAAATAAACCGAGTTGGTCTCGGCATATTGCATGTTATTTTTTCATTACAAATTGCATTCGAAGTGAAAGCAGGCAAATAAAATAGAAATGTGTTCCACGTTTTTGTTTCCCTTATAGAGTTTACCATAAACATTAATTGAAGAAAGTTATCGATAATAATGATGATATTTGTACTATATATACATATATATATATATATATATATGTGTGTGTGTGTGTATATATATATATGTATTTATTATTTGTTTTTTATACATTATTTTTGTGCAAATTATCAATGCACGTAATGTTTCCATCGATTTTTTTGAAAACGAAAAATATGCGATAGGAAACAAAAAATAAAAGAAATCAAGAAAACTTAAAACTCTTCAAATTTTGTTTCGTTTACTTACCTTGCACTTTGACCGTTAGTGATTCACGTGCTATAGAAGTCGTAAGATTCGTACGAGTTATTTCTACATCTGCTTCTTCTTTTTCTTTTATCCTTAGCCTATACGATAGACAAATCGGAAAAGTTTCCTCAGATAATCGGCGTAGGGTAATAAAAATGACAAACTTCCGAAGTTCTTTCAGATTTTCTTTCTTTTTTCCCTTTTTCCTTTTTTTTTTTTTTTCTTTTTTTTTTCTCCAGTGTAAAATCCTAGCTAGCTGATATCTCTCTGTTTATTCGTTTTACTTACTTCAAGAACTTAACAATCCGCTTCGAATTGTTTTCTCGATATCCCATGAATCGAAGGATAAATAAGTTCTTTCTCTTCTGTTTTTTTTCTTTGAGAATAATCGAGATAAAGCTAAATATAAAAATTCGGCTATAGAAAAGAAAAAGAAAAATGAATAAATACCATATCACTTTAATTCCAATTTCCTCGTATATTTTACAATAGAAAAATATAACGCACACGTAACAATGTATATGTAATTAAAAAAGATTTTTTTTTTTTTTAGATAAATTAATATTCCTAAAAGTAATGATACAGTATGAAAAAAAAAAAAGAAATAAGAAGAAGAAAAAACAAAACATATATAAAATCTTGAAAAAAATAATCCCTATAAAAATCGCAATTATTTTCAATATCAAGCGAGTTGTTGGTGTATCGAAATTATTGGAATTAATTTTTTTTTTTTTTAGAGGTTTTAAGTGTGGTCAGGTATAAAGAATAACAATGAAAGACGAAGAAACTCTAACCGTTCTCGTTTATTTGGTAACTCATAGATACATGTTAACGTCCGATAAACCTAGGACAAAGTAAAGCGAAATAGAACACTGCTGGAAATAACGCCGATAACTGGCAATACTTTAATATCCGATAGGCTATCTCAGACATTAGGAATTACCTCGGCGTTTGAAAATCATTAGAAAAATACAAGAGAGATTGCGCGCGCATTGTTCATTCAAACGAATCCTTATCGACGATTTGTTTCACACAATTTATTATCGTTATTTTAATAAGATATTATTCACGTGTACCATTGCGTTTATTTCCGTTTCTTTTCTTTTGTATTTATTTATTTATTTATTATTCTTTTTTTTTTCTCATTTTTTTCCTTTTTCATTTTTTTTCTTTTTTTATCTTTACTTTATTTCACCCCTATATTATTCCTGTTTTCGTTCGTTTATTCATTTAAATTTATCTCGTCTAGGTTGTCCAACATTCTCACGTTGTTCGTCGAAATTATTCGTCGTACCTATTTTCTATTTTCTTTTTTTTTTCGTTTTTTTTTTTTTTTTGTTTACTCTCACGTTCCTTTTTTCTCCTGTTATTTTTTCTTCTCCCCCGTAAATTTTTTCTGGCGAAAAAAAAAAGAAAGAAACGCGCACGATGAATCCATTTATTTATTTTGTCTTCATCTTCTTTTTTTCTTCGTATATTTCTTTCTTCTTTGCCCATTTCTTTTCATTCTCGTTATTATTAATAATTCATCGTGCAAACGATCTATTTACATATCAACGGTAAAAGCGATTTTTTTTTTTCCGTACGAAACGGTCGTCGTTCGATCATATCTTATTGTTTTTTTTTTCTTCTTCTTCAGTACCGACGTATCTGAACTCGAGAGAGATCTTTTTTCTCTTTTTTTTTTTCTATATTACGATTATTATTATTATTATTATTATTATTATTATTATTATTATTATTATTATTAGTATTATTATTAGCGTTATTATTATTAGCGTTATTATTATTATTATTATTATTATAATTATAATTATAATTATTATTATTAGTATTATTATTATTATTATAATTATTATAATTATTATTATTATTATTATTATTATTATTATTATTATTATTATTCTTATAATTATTATTATTTTCATTTTCTATTCTGGAAGATGACATACGGGCACGATATATGTATGTATCGATAATGACACGTTGTGGCTTCTCTTCTTTCCCACTCGGTTCTTATTTTCTTTTTTTTTTTTTCCTTTTTTCTATTCTCATTATTTTTTCGTTGATATGTCTACTTAAATCTCAAAATTTTATTTCATATCGTAGACGTACACACACATACATGCATACGCATATACATACATACACTCATACATACATATATGCACACATACATATTCGTTTTATTTTTTCATATAAGCACGCACACATTTGCATATTTCTATAACAATTTTCGACGAAAGAGGAACCACTCCTATGTGTACGTATCCCTTCTCTCTTTTTTTCTTTTTTTTTCTAATTTACAGAATAAAATTAAAACTACAATAACATTAAATTATAAACTAATAATAATAACAACAACAATAATAATAATAATAATTGTTATAATTATAATTATAATTATAATAATAGCAATCGTAATAATAATAATAATAATAATAATAATAATAATAATAATAATAATAATAATAATAATAATTATTATTATACTATTATTATAATATTTTCGACGATCATTTATTAAGGTATCGCAGAATAAAATGAAAGAGAAAGGAAAGAAAAAAAAGAAAAAGAAAAAAAAGAGAAAACAAGGGGAATAAAAACAGAAAGGAAAGAAAAGAAAATAAATAGAGAAGTTTCACCTTTACATCGATCTAGTTTTCATTCGTTAATTAATTAAATAATTAATTAAATAATTAATTAATTAATTAATTAATTAATTCGTTACTAATTACCAGACTCACTTGTACTGTAAGAATTACGACTGATTTTTCTCTCGACTGAATCGATCTCTTACTTTTCTCTACTTCGATGATCGATTTTCTTTTTTCTTCCTTTTTCTTATCAGTCAAAGTGGTTCCTGGGTTTTAATTGATAATTATGGATAGAATAGGAGAAGAAACAGGAGCAGAACGGGTGGAGGTAAAGGGAAAGGGAGTACACGACGAAAGGAAAAGAAGAGTCGCTCACAAGAGGAGGCGTTTTTGCTACTAATGCACACCGATCTTCTCTTGGCATCTTAAATTTAAATGCGTTTTTAATTAAATACGAATCGTATAAAACAGCTACGAAGAAGACGTGCCGGCTTAGTCTCGTCTCTTTTCTCTCTTTCTATCTTTTTCTTTTTTCTTTTTATTATTTTTTTTTTTTCTTCATTTTTTCTTGTTACGCACTTTGTAATTATTTATTTGGTTTTCCTTTTCTTCTTCTTTCTTCTCGAGATTAAAAATCAGAAATGAAACTGTGTATAAACCAAAAAGAAACAGTTTGTTAATCGATAAAAAGAAATTTATTTTATTTTAAATTTATTTAATTCGATAATAAAAAAAAAAGTTGATTTAATTAACAAAGTTCAAACTATTTACTAGTGATAATCGTATTTATTCTTATTAACACAAAAATTATCTAATTTTTTAATCTTACGCTGTACGTCTATTACTTGAAAAGGAAACAAAAAAAAAAAAGAAAACGCAAAATAAATACATATTTTTTCATAATTTAATAATTGTATAATTATATTAAATTACTTGATTATAATTTAATATATATTAATATCATTTCATTAAAATTTGATTATTAATTTCATAGGATTGATTTTACAATTGAAATATAATTATATCATTATAAAATAATAATAATAATAACAATATTGAGATGTTTTATTTTTATTATTTTTTATTTTTAATACGAGGTTAGAAATAAAATTCCACTAAGTATATGTGTATATATATATATATATATATATATATATATATATATATATACATATACAACAATAAATCTGAAAGTAAGGCAAATGGTTGATATGATTTAAAATGGTGGCTGGAGAGTTTAGATAGAATGGGTAGGAGAAACCGAAAATGTTATCGTTTTGAAAAGATAAAAGTTCTGCCTCGAATGTTCTCATATAAATATCGTTTTACCGAAACGGAACACGTTATCTTGAAGAAGAAAAAGTTTTTGTCTTGACGTCCTTCCACCCACGTGAAAGGAGATCAACGAAGAAGTAAACTCTTTAAATCCTCCCAAGATGTTTGAGAACTTCGCGTACACACAATTCTTGAACTTTCTCCTTCCACGAGGAATCAAGACTTGTCTTTTCCTATTCTTCGACGATCCTTTATATCTTTCTTCTATTATTTCGTTCCTTCATTCGATATATACATATATATGTATATATACTATTCCATATAATCGATAATACATAAGGATGTTTAAATATGACCGAATGAAAATTGACAATGATTTTATATGAAAACAATTAGCCGAAATTGTATATTATGATTTTCCTTTTTTTTTTTGTGAGAGGATTTGCTTTCGAGAAAAAAGAAAAAATATAGAGAAAGAAAAATTATCATTAATTATCCTATAATATAAATTTGAACCATGACACTGAAATAATTATGCGATATTGTAGAATAAATTATTCCATTTTCTTTGTTTTTTCCTTTAAAGGTTTCGTTTTTAAAAGTAAAATTGATTTATCCCATATATCACGAGATTTTGATAATTTTATAAGGATTTAAAATTATTACAACTAATCATATTTGCATTTCATTGAAATTAAAAAATACAGGATGAATGATATATAAAGGATAAATTCATAAAAAGGAAAACAAAAATAGAAAAGAAAAGAAAGGATAAGAATAAACAGAAAAATGTTAATTGTTATATTTTATCATATTTTTATTAAAAAAAATAATATGTTTATCATCGCACATATATATATATATATATATATATATATATATATATATTACATTGTATTATATGTAAATTATAGTTTATTTGTTTAATGTTTTATCAAGAAGTATTTTATTTTATAAAAAAAAAAATAATGCATTAAAATCATGAAAAAGAAATTTTATTTTTAAATGTATATAAAAGTTAATCATTAATATTTGCCAATATTATTTATTAATTATACAAAAAATTTGTCAAATTAATACATATATATTATATACATATTGTATTCTTAAATTAAATTATATGAAATTGATAAAATATAATCCGATATATTTGATAAATAAATATGAACGTGTGAGTAACTTTCATTGATATTAAAAATTAGGATACTAATTAAAAACGAATTTCCTTAAAAAACAAATTCCCGGCGAAAAAGAGAATCTATTTCCAAATTTCAAGTAACTCTTTCTATTTTACATACTGATAATCCTATATATATATATATATATGTATATATCATCTCGAGAAGAATCAAATTCATATATGAATTCGGAAATCGACAAAAAAAAAAGTCAGAGATCGACGGATTAGCCGGCACGTTTTTTTTCTTTCGAAACGACATTTAACCCCTTCGTCGATTGAGTCACAATTTCAATTTTAATGATTCTAACTTGACAAGATCAATTAATTATATGTGTATGTATGTGTATGCGTGAAAGGGAGAGGGAGAGAAAAAGAGAGAAAGAGAAAGAGAGAGAGAAATAATCTTATCTCTTCGATTAACTTCCCCCACCACCCTTTTTTTATCAAGTTCGTTACGACGATCTCGAATCCGGGAAAAAGAAAAAAAAAAAAAAAAAAAAAAATACAAAATACAAAATAAAGCTAACAAAACCGACGAAGGTGTTAAAACTTTCTAAAATCGTTTCACTAAAATCTGCATCCATGTTATCATTTGTTACTCCTTATCTTTATCTCGAAAACGAGAGAACGCTATTAACAAAAGTGCATAGCGCACGACGAGAACGTTTACGATAATAATCGTCTCGACTTTTTATTTCTTTTTTTTTTCCTTTTTTTTTCTTTTTTTTTTTTTTTTTTTTAAATTACAAAAATCAAGAACGAAAAATCCATTCATTATCGGCATCGGATAAGATTCGCGTCTTAAAATAACACGAGACAAATGGGATTTTCGATTAATATCATCGTTTATCATTATCGTTATCATTATTAATATCATTACTATTATTATTAATTTATTTCTTTATTTATTTACTTATTTATTTATTTATTATAATTTTCTCTCCCTTTCTCTCCCTCTCTCTCTCTCTCTCTTTCTCTTTCTTTCTTTCTCTGTTTCTATCGGTATAAGTATTATTTTTCTTTTGAATGAATTAAACTCGCTCGTTTAAACCGAGTTTTGTTTTGATGTTTTCTTTATTTTTTAATCGTTTTATTTTCTTCTTCTTCATCTTCTTCTTCTTCTTCCTTTAAGACGCTCTTCTTTTTTCTTTTTCCCCTCTCCCTCTTTCTCTTTTCTTTTATTTTTTCTTATTTTTCTTTTCTTGATATCCTCGTTACAATCGTCAATTTTAGTTATCTTACTTCTTATCGTTAGGTAGATAGGTTATTTAGTTAGTTAGGCGCGTTTAGAAGTGACCGAGGACGAGGACATTTCTTTTTTTTTTGTTTCTGTTTTTGTTTTTTTTTCGAACAGAAAAAATTCATCGTCAATGTCCTCGATCATCGTATTTTTTTTTCTTTTTCTTCCTTCTTCCTTTTTTTTTTTTCTTTTAATCTATCCGTCTCTTTTATCTTTCTTTTTTTCTTCTTTTATTTCTTTTGTTTTTTTTTTTTTATTTCGTTCTCCTGCATCATCTACCATTACCACCATCACCACCACCACCATCACCACCATCAACAACAACAACACAACAACATCTTTTGTTATTTTTCTCATCGATATAATCTTCATCCTTATATTTCATGTCTTTTTTACGATCGCGTGGATGGTTTCAAAACGATTATATACTTCTCGCTCTCTCGTATTATCGAGGACAGAACGAAGCGAAAGAATTTTTCTTTTCTTTTATCTGTCTTTAATTTATTAATATTGTTTTTAATTTGTAAATGTTAATTAATAAATATTGTTTCATACACTTTGCAAAGTATTTTAACAGTTGAAATTAGTTTATTTTTTTTAATTTTTGATTTCGTTAAATTTCATTCGTAACTTCGTTCTCTCTCTCTCTCTCTCTCTCTCTCTCCCTCTCTTTCTTTCCCATGTTTCGATCGTTCAATGAAGAAATACACTAGTAACGGATCTGGTGGTGTGGGGTGGCAGGTCGGGGGCCTCAGCCGGGGCCCCCTCGTACCCCTATGCGCTCAGTCCCATTCGATGAATCTTCGCCGATAGAAAATTGTGAAGAACGAAGACAATTGGTTTCGGACAACTTTCTAAATCCAATTCCTGCGGAAATGAAGATCTTTATTAATTTACATCTTTTCTTTCTTTTGCTTTTTTTGGTTCTTTTTTTCGTTTTTTTTTACTTTTCTTTTCTATTCTTTTCGATAAAATTATACTACATTATTTGTCATAACATAATTAGTCAGTATAATGCAATGATATTTTGTTATATATACATAATGTTACTATATAAAATCTAATTAGTATCTTATTTTCTTGTTTTATAATTTAATAATTAAATTGTACGATAGAAATATATAATAGAATTTCTCGAAAACGATAACGTAATAAAATTTTATTATGGTCCAAGGACTTTTCTTTTTTTGAAAATTTTCGTTAAAGCTAATTTTTCCTTGAAGTCTAATTCTCCATTTTTTTAATCATTTCTTATAATATCGAATAAGAATAAAGAATAGTCTTTGAATTTTTAGCGTTGTAAAAAAAAAAAAAAAAAGAAAAAAGAGAGAAAAACAAAAAAATTCAATGACATTGAAAAACGTGTACGAATCTGACTTTGATAAAATCGACAATATTTTTGTTTTTACAAATGAAATAGCTTTGAAAATTTTTATTTCTTTCGTGTCAATTATAACTTTTAATTGAAATTAAAAAAAGAAAAATAAAAAGAAAAAAGTATTTTAATAAAAACAATTGAAAATTTTTAAGAGACCTTTGGGGGGATTGGGGGGGCGGGGAGGGCGCAAGGCGTGGGGAGAAGAGAGCGAGAGGTTAGTGGTTATAAATTTTGATTGATTAGAAAAAAAAATACTCACAAATTCTCCATCCTCGCCGCCAAAATCGAGCCAGAGTAAGCGTGCGCCATCGTCGGCAGACATTTTCAGTTTGTCGAAGGATCTCTTCCAAAGGGGAGTCGGTGGTGATCCAGGACTAACGCCATTTCCAACGACGCCCCTTGTCCCTGTAGCGTACAGCGAGAATCCCTCTTCGTGATTGACGACCAACTGGCAGGCTTTACCCTGCCACGTGCATCCTGCAGAACAAAAAGAAAAGAGAAAAAAGATGAGAGGGAGAGAGAGAGAAAAGCAAAAAAAAAAAAAAAAGAAAAAAAAAACGATTCGGAAATTCGTTCAGGTTCGAACAGGTTCCTCCATCGTGATTTAAAGGATTCCCAATATTTTTCGATCACTTCGGAACAAATTGTTAAAAAAAAACCAAAAAAGGAGTAAAAATCGTTCGTAGATTTGTCTTATTAATTATTTGTATCACATAACTCATCGACGTAATGTTAATCAATAAGAAATTAATTCTTAATTATTTTTCACCTTTGTCATTGATATATTTTTATTTTCGTGTTTTTCTTTTCTTTTTATTAGAATTTAATGTTATATTTTTAAAAGATTAGCACTGTATTTATTTATTTAGAAAAATTAATATTTTGATTATTTTTTATTCGAATATTGAATATTTCTTATTATATATTATATATAGATTATTTTTACTTTCGTTAGGATTTACAGTCAAATTTTTAATCCCTTGTATTCATTTATTTATAAAATTAATTTTTTCTTTTTATTTTTAGTTATTTCCGTTTCAATTTTTGATATTTCTAATTATATTTTGATTATTTCTATTTTTGTTAAAGCTTACAATCACGCTTTTAACGCATCGTATTAATTAATTTGTAAATATTCACTTATTGATTATCTCTATTTTAACTTCAGATATATTTTTCTAATTATTTTTGTTTAATTATCTCTATTTTTGTTAAACAAATTTCTAATAAAATAAACTAATTATAGAATATTTTAATCGTAACATGATGTAATTGTATTTTGTAAATTAAAAAAAAAAAAAAAAATAAATTAAATATAAAAAATAAACGACAAAATAATATAAAATATTAAATTATAAATTATAATGAATACGTTATATAGTAAACGAAAAGAAAAAAAAAAAAAGAAGAAAACATTTCTTATTGGACTCATCGGAAAAAATAAAAGTAAGTTTATATTTAAAGCATCATCCTCTTATTCTGATGGTTATATCATGCGAACGAGACTTGTCATTTTCACTCAAGGGATTAAGAGACTATACAGTTCGGAATGGGTTATTCGTGTTATTCGTATAAACATGTATATGTGTCTATGTTTGTTGGCAATTTGGAAAGAGGAAATCTCAGTTTCAGGCAAACTCAATTTCAGGATGTTGAACATAACAGTTCGAATATATGTATCTGTGTCAGTAAATATAGTTTGTATATTAACATCCATTCAATCCTTTATTGATCTTAACATTTATTTTTATTTCTTTTATATTTAATTTTCCTAATTTGGAAATAATCAAATTTGCAAAGAACAAAACTAATTTTTAATTTGTTTTTTTTTGTTTTTTTTTTTCTTTTTTAAATAATTATTATCACGATAATTATCAAATAAAAAATTTGAAATTCATCACTTTTGAAATCTTACTTTTTAAATCCATTTTTTATTCTATTTTTATTTCTCATTGTACGTAATCATCGTAATTATAAAATAACAAATTAACAATATCAACTTTCAGTTTTAATCTAATCTAACATTTTTAATAATAATTATTATTGCAATAATTATCAAAGAAAATATTTAATGTCTGCCATATTTGCGATTCTTATGATTGAATATTTATATAATTTTCAATACATTAATACTATCATAATACGTATCAAAATGCTTGTTTATTTAAAATAAAAATTAATATGACTCAAACACAATACAGATTTATTAACATTATCATAATTAATAAAGAAATTCCTGTCTATTTAAAATAAAAATTAATACAACCCGATCACTATGTAGATTATTAAAAACTATTATAATAGTTATCGAAATTTATGTCTATTTAAAATAACAAAAAAATTAGTATAAACAATCGTTATATATACTATTATACACGAATCCATAATTGTTATAGAAATCAGTTGTTTATTCAAAATAAAAATGAATCCACCCAATCATCGTATAAACGTATCATTAATCCTATCATAATTAACATCGAAATTTTTGCTCATTGAAAATATAAAAAGTATTTTAATTAATCATTATCCACTGCTTGGCTTAATAACTACATCTATCCAATTACACATTTCTTTTATTTCACGTTCTAAAACGTTCCAAAATATAATACGTACAATGAAATCAACGGTGAAGTGGAAAATCCATGGAAAAGTTTTCCTGGCAATAACATGCATGTACGTACACAACCTCAACGATTTTACGACTCTTTATCGTTCTCTTTCCCTACTTCTCTCTCTCTCTCTCTCTCTCTCTCTCTCTCTCTCTCTCTTCTTCTTCTTCTACTTCTCTTCACAACACCACCCCCTCCCCCCGAATCCCTTCCACCTATTCTTTTTCTCTCTTTTTTTATTCTCACGAGGGTAGAGTTTATGATCGATGGATTCGACGAGTGGCGAACAAAAAGGCTCCTGCGAAACGGGCATCCATCTCGATTTATTATTGCCGTTCATCGTCGAACGAAAAGAAATTAAAATTCATCGAAGCGAACGGTTTGGAATCGTCGAGGACATCCTAGGAGGACGATTCTTTCGCAAAGAGGACAGAGAACGTGATAAGCGCGACGAATAAATAAAGAAAGAAAAAAAAAAAAAAAAAAAAAAAAAAAAAAAAAAAAAAGAGAGAAAAGTGAAAAAAGAGAAAAAAAAAGAAAAAAGAGGAAAAAAAAGAAGAAAAATGTGAAAGAAAAAGAATAGATTGACTTCATCGTTTCGTCCTTTCTATTTTTTTCTTTCTTTTTTTTCTTCCTTCCTTTTTTTTTCTTTCTTTCTTTCTTTCTTTCTTTCTTTTTTCTTTCTTTTCTTTTACCTCTTTCCCTCGTTTTGTTTCCCTCCAATACCCTCATCCCCTTTTCTACTCTTTTTATTGGATTTATTTACAGGATTTCGAGTCTCTTCTTCGATTTATTTATTTCGATCTATCGTACTACGGATATCCGACTACATTTGCATAGTTTTATCATTCGTTCGTTTCTTTTTTATCATTGAATTGTCTCCTTGGAGAAAGAGAGAGAGAGTGAGAGAGAAATGTATTAAATTCTTTTCGCTTTTTTTTTTTAATATTATACGCTACTATCCTTCAACCATTATTTCCAAAAAAAAAAGAATAAGGAAAGCATCGATGGAATGTTTGCTAATTAAGAATTGGAGCAGAGGAAGAAAATACTCGTATGTTTGCAAGAGATATGTGAAAATGAGAACACGTGATATCATGTTTATTTCAAATGAATTTTTGTTTGCGGATTTACGTTGAATCTGTGGATAAGCTGTAGCAATGATTAAAGAGTCGGAAAAGCAGATATTATTACAGAAGGAAGAAAAAATAAAGAAAAAGGAAATAGACAAAAAAGAGATAAACATATAAAGAAATAAACAAACGAACAAAAATAACAAGGAAAAGTATTATCAATTCTTAAAACAATTAAATATTAATTTTAATTAATTATAAATTATATAAATTATTTATAATATTTTGTATATGTATATATTATACATTTTTTCTTTCTTTTTAATTTAAACGTTTTAAATATTTACATAACTTAATACCATCTATTTACATCTGTTCATATGAAGTGAGTCACGTTTCTAATTAAAAATTGTTATTTAATCCACTCTTTCTTTTCATATATATATATATATATATATATATATATATATATATATATATATATATATATATATAATTCTATAATCGATAATAGATACATATTATATATATTTTTTATTTATAACAACATATACAATATCTATATATCTACATAATATATGTTATTATATTATATTAAGATTTCAAACTAATTTTGAACATTTAAATAAAAAACAAAATTTATATATTATATATATGTATATAATATACTTATATATATATATATATATATATATATATATATAAATTTTACTTCGAATAGATACATGTATATATGTATTTGTGTAAACCGTTCACGTATAATACATATTGTAATTTGTAAGAATTAATTATACAGAAAAATTTATTGGCGCATGCGCGCTATCTATGAAAAATTTAGTTATCGTTCGATAAAATTTATTTAGTCATAACGATAGAACGAACGCTTTCATTCCTCTCAGTTTTATTGTTTATCTCGTTCAACGAGGCGAATTCGATTAATTGAAACGACCGACCATTTTGTGCGATGCGTTAAATGTTCCCACGGAATCTTGTATTTCGTGTAGGTACATGCACGAGATAATAATGCATTAATCCTTCATATCCGATTAAGATTTCGAAACGCTCACGAAATGTTCAAGTACTATATAAATTGATGTATTAAGTTCATTAAAGTCTAAAATCATTTGATCCAGATAAATATAATATCGGTACGTTCGAAATAAAGCATTAAATATTTTTATTTCTGAAATTAGAATATGCCAAAAACAAAAAAAAATTGTTTGAAGATGGAATCATTCGATTTCGAGTTGGAAATATTATGATATTCATTATCTTTTAATAAATAATATAATATATTTATTATTAATAAAAAATTTATATTACTTAATAATAATTAACTTGTTCATTAATCAATTAATTGACTAATTTATTTATTTTTTAATAAAAAAAAGTTAGATACTAAGTAATTAAAAAATTGCTTTTTATTTTACTTCAATTTTTTTCAAGACGTTTAACGAAATATCTCGCAGCGTTTCATTAAGAGTGTTATAAAAAAGATAGAAAAAAAAAATATTACAATTTTTAGGAGCAATAATTATGCAATCGTCGATGGTTCGAAAATTTTTTAGATTTAGTTTATGACTTCTAATATTAACGTTCATCTTAAATATGTAAAAATTTGACCTTGAAATAGTTCATTAAAAACAAAATAATTGCCATGAAAACATTACTCATCTTGAAATCACATAACTCTTGTACGAACAAATTTTTTTTAAAAACATCATATTTCCGAGATAAACATTCGCATTATCTCAAATACCCAGCACAAACATATACATATAATTATTTAAGATATTTAATAATAACAAAGAAAAAAGGATATTAAAATGGCCATGAAATAATTTTCATGAGAATATATTATTATAGGATTATTTTATATCGTTAAAAATTATCGAAAATTTCTAATAATATTAATAAAAATAAAATTCTATTTAATTGTATTTAATTGAGATTAAGATAAATTATAAAAATGAAATTATTAAAAGATAACGTAATTGAGTAAGGGTTACTTACGAACGGTATATTCACGCAACGATGCGGCTGCGGCATGACATCCCTGAACGATCGCCCTTGCCCAAGCTGCCAGATCCCTTCGTGTTTCAGCTCGCAGATGATGCGTTACGACGCCGTCGATCGTACCAACGCGAACCGCGAACGTGGCACCGTGCTGCGTCAATCCACCGCTACTACTCGCCGCTGCCTCATTTTGTCTTGTCGGTGATGAAACCAATCTGTCAAATTATGTACGGTAATCAAAAGTTAAACGAGCCCCTTTATACAAACCTGTCTAACGTACATTATTCCACAATTATATTAACCTCCTTTAACTTATTTATACTAAAAATTATCAAAAAATAAAAAGAAAATATATATATATATTTATATACACATTTATCCTTTAATATATTATAATATAATATCGTTAAAAAAAATATATTTATTTATTTATTTATTTATCTCTTAATATACATATATGTATATATATATATATATATACACATACATTCATCCCTTGATATATACATATATCGAGGAAAATATAATATCGTATTACAATTGAATTATTTATAATTAAAAAAAAAAAAAAAATAAACAATTTATCATATACTTTAGATTATATATACTTTTGTTGTCTTCAAGGAATTTATAATTAAATATATAATTGTAATTAAACGTTAATTATAAATGCAACAACGTATGAAAAATAATTGAATTTGTTTTTGATTCGTTCTAGTATTTTGTACGATCTTAAAATGTATTAAATTTTTGAGATGAACAATTCAATTTATCAGAGTGATAGGTAAACATTTTTAAATGAATTTTCTTTTTGTACAATAATGTATATATAGAATTATGGATTATAATGTATATTTAATTTTACTATTAAATAAATACATTTGTGTACTACATTTTTTTATTATAAAATTTCGAAATTCTTAATAATAAATATACACTTAGTCATATTTTTCATTACATTAATGAAGCATAAAAAAAAAAGAAATTTTCTAGAAAAACCTACTTTACAAAGCTGGTGAATTTTTATTTTTGCAGAAGATTGAAGTATTTTTTTTGCAGAAGATTGAATTTTAAATTATTGTTACAAAAACTATAAGTAAAATGCAAGTTATATTAATACAAACATTATTACATTCGTCGGTAGATCGAATTGACGAATAATTTTTATTTATTCACTTATTTTATTCTTATCATTTCATTCATTACATTATCTCGCGTAAAAGTTTGCGCAATTTTTCAAAAAAAAAAAAAAAAAATAAATAAATAAAAATAAAAATAAAAAAAAAAGAAAGCAAAAGAAGAAGAGAAACGTTGCAACTATTGCAAATGCGTAGCGTAAGTCGATAAAAATTTTGATTTTTTTTTTCTCATGAAAGACGACTGACGACGACGACGACGACGACGACGACGACGACGACGACGACATTGAAAAAGACGAGGACGACAACATACAGAGACATGAATTACGAGGATGATATCGAATATGCTTGAAGAAACCAGCCGCGAGTAAATATTTCAAGTTAGAGCAGCCTCCTCGAGTGAGTCGTTCTTTAAGCAGACAAGCGAAAAAGAACGCGAAAGTTGTCCCCTGGAGGCCGTCAGAAGTGAATGGAAACGAAGATTGAAGATTCCACGGAGACATTGGGCCACGACGAATACATACGTACGTACATATATACGTGTATACACACATACATACATATATATATATATATATATATATGTATGTATGTATATATATACATACGTAACGTACGTAGATACGTTGACGCTACGGACATTGAAAACTTTCAAAAACGTTGCCACCGTTTATCGCCCTACAAACTCACCCTCCCTCGACCTCCTCTCCCTTTCGACTCCTCATTCCTTCGAGTCCTCGCCAACCTTACTCGTCCCCCCTTTCTATTTTCCCTCTTTTCTTCGAACGTGGCACCTTCCAACGTTGAATCTTTCTCGACGATTTACGCTGACGATTCTTTTTCCGATTCTAGTTCGACGCTGCTAAATCGTTCCTTCTGTTCTTCGATCGTAAAATCCTCGAGATTTTATTACGTCCAAGATGGATTCTCGATTGGCAAGGGAAGATTTCTCTCTCTCTCTCTCTCTCTCTCTCTCTCTCTCTATATATATATATATATATATATATATATATATATATATATATTCCATCCCCTCCTCCCTCCCTATCTTTTCCTTTTTTTCTGCTTTCCCTCCACACCCCCACCGACCCCCTCATCGTTCCAACGTATAACGTAAGACGTATGTAGATTATTCGAAATATATTTATTTTGAATTCGTTCGACTTATATCATAAGCTATATGACTTATCGATTTTTGTTATATTACATTTGATATTTTTTTATTTATAACAACAGTTATCGGAATAATTAATAACGATAAAACGCGACGTATCGTACTATTTAAAATAAAAACAATTTAATAAATTATACGTATATATATATATATATACATTCTTGTTGACGCACACGTGCGTCTCTTCATTGTTCACGGTACTTTCTCTTAAGGATCATATAATACCATTGGAAATAGGTATCCTTGGGAACCTATTGACTATTGGCTAACAAAACGCAATAGATAAAAAACACATGGCCACCTTTGTCTAGGCTTAGGCATTCTTAGTAAAGTATCTGGGTTTCGATAATATGTCAGCACAGCCAATAAATAAATAGTAAAAGTAGAAGCCTAGGCTCAATAAGCTAAGGGTTGTTTATCGCCTAGCCTTGAAATACCCATTGACAACTCTATAATCTATAAGAGCACTAGAACAAAAGGGCACACATGGAATGTTTAAACATTCCAACGAATTATACACGACCAATAGGCATTTATTCTTTCCTTTTCCATAGATCAAACTTCGCCCATTTACCAATCTCATTTAACTTTACGTGGATAGTTTAAAATACGTCAAAAGGCAGTCAAATTATAGCTTTCAGACTCACAACATTTAAGGAGTTAAGTTACATCTTTCAGATTCACAAAGTCTAAGCTCTCAATCCTCCTTCAGAATCAACCAGTACAATTAACTAAACATCATACATGAGACACACAAACAATTGTTACTCATCTGATCAAATACACGGTGAGATTTACATAGTGTGCATCATTTAATATCGCCCGTTCATTTCTCATGGGATCTTTTAAAAGAACGCGCGTTCTCCCATTAATTTGCGGGAACGCGGCGAGGGATATTTTGCTGACGGCCTACAACGATATCCTAGCCGCCCTTATTCATCGCGACTAGTGAGTTTATAGCTCGGACGACAAGGACGAGACGGAGGACATTTCCTCCGTGCGAATCGACTGTTATCGCTGGTCTGGTGCGAAAAGCGCATTTTAAAAATATTCTCATCAATCAATCAAGAATTATATATCTATTAAATATTTATAAAGAAAGACTGAGGTCTCGAAAAAAATATATTAATCCCTTATCTTACGATTTATTTTAAACCGAATCTGCTTACCGAATAATAATATTGCTAATAAATTTTCAATTCTCTTGATAATTTGTATTAAATAGATAATCTGTTTATACAAATCGATATAAAGTTATTAAAAAAAAAAAAAAAAAATATGACAATTAAACGCTATAACTCGTTAAATATTTAAAGTCAATTTTATGAATACAGAAAATTCACGCTCGTCATTTCCATTCAACGTTGGAATGGGGGTGACGAAAGGATTGTCAATGTGATCGTTAAAACGAATTAATAAGCAATTTAGTCGAAACTTTATTAAGTAGTAAAATCTACACCAGTTGAAATATCATCTTGAAATCGATTAAAAGGACTCTTAAAGAGAGAGAGATGGAAAGAGAAAGAGAGAGAGAGAGACAGAATGAGAGAGATCTAAAGTATATGAGAAAGCACATATATACATGCATATGTATATACATATATATATATATATATAAATACACTTATACATACATATGTGTAAGTATCAAAATGCCACAACCGTGCTGTTCGAAACATTCGAGGAAATGCTTCCGACGTTTCTATGCCTCGACATTCTAGAATTTGGTAACATTTAAGCAACCCTGTCGGAGAATGTTCTTCGACGAGCCTCTTTCCACCACCATCTCTATCCTCCCCATCCCCTTCACCATTCCAAGCACCGTCCCACTTTTTTATCACTCGTTTCAAGCCAAAGAGTAAATTGAGGAGGATTCGGTAACGTCTTCTGTGTAATGCTGTAAAGGAAAAAATTGGCAGAGAGGGGGAATGTGAGGATAAGGTAGGGTTGGGTGGTATAGAGATAGGTAGGGAAGGTGGGAGGGAAGGATCGGACTGATGTGCGAGCATGAGTTGAATTAAAGTGCGATATTCGATCAACGTGATTGATAGCTACATTATACGGATACATCGCAGCTTCGTCGTTCGATAAAATCGACCGACATGTGATATTTCCTGTGACGCTTAAATGCCTAAAATCCGAAACGATAGCTTCGCTCTCGAGATTTTAATCAAGCATTTCCGCAATCGGACAATTTTGACCATCCTGTTATAACGAAACGATTACAGTATATAAATGTTAGAGGGAGAGAGAATTGGAACTGGATTTGAGAATTTTTCAAAATATTAAACTGATGTCTATGTGATGATGGTCGGCCGATGTTAAAAGCGATACTATTTGCTTTAATCGAATAATCCATGAACAAGTTTGAATCGTTTATTGCAAATTTTTATATCATCAGAGATGACGGATATATAAAAATAAATATATAAAAATGTATTGAAATATAAATATATATAACATAAACATGTAAATATAAAGATGATCAATCAAAAAGTTATTTTTATTTCATTTTTTTTTTTTCTTTTTTCTTTTCCTTGTTATCCGTACAATTCTTATTGATTAAACTAATTAAATATTCAATTAATGTATTTTCGAATAATAATAAGTCGTATTAATTAATTAATTTTTATTACTGCAATGTGTAAGAGACAGCATTAGTACTTATTACGCATACTCGGTAAAAATTGTCTCTCGATTCTTGGAGGTCTCAACTAGATGTCATGTTTGATCTGTAGACGCGTCATAATTGCTACCAATTAATATATTTTTTACCAATGTAAACATAGTTTTGATAAAAAAAAAAAAAAAAGAAAATAACTGTCTAATGCGGCAGGAATTATGAAAAGATATATTGTACTTTGTATATTAATAATTTTTATATTTACTTTATTGACAAATCTATAAGTGAAAAAAAACTTCTCAACAGAACATTTTTTCAAACAATAAAATAAATTCGAACTCCATCGTAAAAAATAAATTTTTACCTGAGAAGAAAATCTTTCTTCTCTCTCTTTCTCTCTCTCTCTCTCTCTCTCTCTCCCTTTCCCTCTTTCTATACGATAATCGATAGTCGACGGAAAGGTGCGCGATACTATCGAAAAAGAAAAAGAACACAGGAGAAAGAGAAAAAGAGACGAACATAGACACAGACACAGAAACGGACACATACACGCATGCACGCAGACAAGAAAAAAAGAAATAAAGATAAAAAGAAATAAAGATAAAAAGGAACGAAAGAGATTGGAGGAAAAACGAAGGGGGGAAAAAAAACGAAAGAAAAAAAGAAAGAAAAAAGGAAAGAAAAAAAGTTGAAAAAAGGAAAAAAGAAAAAGATCTCTCAGTCCCCAACTTTCCCGAAATACCGAACGAGAGCAGCAGCGTCGCGTCGGTCGGAGGAGACACGGATTTATAGGGATTTCGGTGAGTCGTGACAAGGGAAAGGGGCCAACGGAAAAAAAAAACAAACAAACAAACAAACAAATAAAATAAAAGAAAAGGAGAAAAACATAAAAAAAGAAAAAGAATAAAGATAAAAAGAACACGTACGCAGAGAGGAAGAGGGGGAGTAAAAAAAGAAAGGACAAAAAGAAGAAAAAAAAGGAAGGTAGGCTAGAAAGAAGTTGGATGGGGGCCAGGCGAGGTACCAGAGAAAGAGTAAGGAGATTGTCGAGAAACAGGAAGGGAAGAAGAAGAAGAAGAAGAGGAAGAAGAAGTAAAAAAAGATATTTACAACGTTTGCAAGGGTAAAATGAAAAAAAAAACAAAAAAAAAAAATCCTGAACGAGAATATCCTGAAAATGGTAGGGAGTGAAGGGGAGGGGTTGGAAGAGAGGTGGGAGAGTGGGAATACAGAGGGATAGTCGTCGAGTTCTATTCGTCCTAACGGTCGCATTGGGCTTCGATCTGGCATCTACCAAACCCTAACCCGCCATCTCTTCTTCCCCACCCTACCCCTGTAGTTCACTATAACACAACTCACCCTTCGGACCAACCCCGAAACCAACGACAGAGAAGAGCATCGAAGCAACCCCGAGCCATTTCTCGCGTATGAATATCCGCGCGAGTTTTACGTCACGTAGCTGACGTACGAGCTCCTCCGGGTGCGATCGGGTTTCGAGCTAGCTCCCCCTGGATCCCCTAACCAATAAAGCCGTTATTCGTTCTCTTTCACCTCTCACCTCATCCCGCAACACCTACCTTCAATCTCCCACCCTTCATCTCCTATCCTCTGTCCCATGACCACCACTATCTCACCAACTCCCACCACTCACTCCAACCACCCACTACTCGCTACTTACTACCCATCCCATATACACATCCTCTTCTTCCTTCTCCTTCTTTTTTTTTATTACTCTATCTCCCTCTTTGCGATTCTTGCCATGAGAGTTGTGAGCACTCGTACAAAGCATTCTTCCGTTTCGAACTTTTTCAAATCAGGGATAAAGTAAAGTAGGGTAGGAATGGATACGGGTTACAGGTAGTAGGGAACGATGGAAAGATCGGGTGGGAGGGAGAGGGGGAGAGAGAGAAAGTGAAAAGTGGGAATGTCTTTCGGTAAGTTTCACTGGGTTTGTAAATATCTCTCATATTTTCTGCAAAGATTTGCTAATATGATACTTGTTCTTGAAATATATATATGGTATGATATGTATTAATGATTATGGATAATGTTTATACGTAAATGTAGATTAGATGAATGTAAGTGAAATGTAGATCATGTATGTATTATATATAGCAGGATAAGTTCTTTTGTATCGAATGAGTATTAATAGAGAGAAAGGGGGGGAGGGAGAGAGAGAGAGAAATAGATGGAGAAATGAATCTTTGTTAATATCTATTGTAAAATGTTATGTTCATGAAATATATAATATTAATTAATTAAAAGAGTTAATAGAAATAGAAAGAGGGAATTAATTAAGTGGATGTTAGACTCCAACTAAGGTAATGTGTCAATTTGGTAAGTATGTATTTAGGAAAACAAAAGACAAAAACAAAAATATATTGTAACATTAATTACAAAATAATTAATGACAATAATGATCATGCAAAGAAAAAATACAAACATAATTGTATTTAATGAAATAATTAAACACTAATACAAAGAAATAAAAACAATAAAAAAAAAAAGAAACGTCGAATAATCATGATTAGAATAATAATAAGGAAATAAAAAGGATTTGAAAAGTAATAGTTTTTTATTCCATAAATTTCAATATTAATTAATTATAACAATAATCCCATGGTCAAACAATAGTTATTAAAAACGTATCATTTTGTGATTATAATGAATACTATAAATTACGATTAAAATTTCTTAATTATTGTAGTAATTTAATTTTTGATAGATACAAATGCAATATTTCAACACTATTATAGCAAAAGTATTATTTTTGATAAAAATAGAAATGTGTTTTTTTTCCATAAGTCGAAAAGTAAAGAAATTTATATTACGATCTTTATTCATGTTTTTTATTATCAAACATAAGCAAATTTTATTAAAAAAATAAAAATACAAAAAACAAAATATTTACAATATTCTAAATCAATGTCACTGTATTATCACTATAACTATCTTCACAATGTCCAATATTTTGATTTTCTTCAATATCAAAATAAATTACTATCGTATCACAGTAATTCTTCATTTTTCAAACATTTCATTAAATCCTTTAAGCTTTAAGACATTTATACATACATACACATATGTACATATATATGTATAAGTGTGTGACTGTGTGTGTGTATGTGTATGTATAAAAAAAGATTATTTTTATATATAAAAAATAATTTAACGAAAAATTAACTACTATTAAAACTGTCCTCTCTCATCTTATTTTTATTCAATTTCTCCTTCTCGATTACATTTTAAGCAAAAAAAAAAAAAAAAAGAAAAAAAAACAAGAGAAAGGAAGAAAGAAAAAATCGATCGAAAGCATCGAATATAAATATACATTATTTGTATTCGCCATATTGATTTCTTTTCTCTCTTGAAGAGCATATAAAATTCACCCGTAGAATCTTATCCCTTTCGTTTTCATTAATTTTTCACCGCGTGTCGATACGAAGGATTCTGCTATCGAATAGACGACGACTATAGAGTACAAAAGAAAATAAATAAAAAAAAAGAAGGGAACCAAAAAGAAAAATAAATACAAGAAAAAAAAATGAAGAAAAAAAAAAAAGAAAGAAACAGTAGAAGAGAAAGAGGAAGTGGACGGATGGGAGGGGTAAGAAGAAGAAGAAGAAGAAGAAGAAAAAGAATTCCAGTCGGTAAATAAAGACGTTAAACGAGAATGGATGCTTCTCCGTAAGCATAAGCCGAGACTTCACGTGGCTTGGTGGTTTGGTAGTGTTGGAGGGGAATGAAGGAGGGAAGTGAGTGAGTGAGGAGTGGCTGAGGGAGTTTAAGGGGAGGGTTTATGGTATGGCATGAGGTTGCTTGTGTGCGTGAGAAACTTTTTTCCTCCGGAGTATCCTTCCTTCTCTCTGACGAGGCCGAGGAAGGAAGAACGGAAGGAAACATTTCACTGAAGATGGCCATATCACTTCCGGTTTGTCTCTTTAAAGTCAAACTTTAACGAAACTCAAGCTTTTTCGTAATTTTTCGTAGAAATGGTATAAGGCCTTTTGCGGATCCCTTCGATCGAAAATATCATCTACTTCGTGATACACTTTTCTAATCTCCTTCTCCTCCTTCTCTATTCCCCTCTCCCTCTCTCATCCTTTTCCTACAACTCTCATTCTATTACTTATATTACTGAAAAGAGAAATATATATATATATATATATATATATATATATATATATGTGTACATATTTCTCCTTTTTCAATTTCATTTGATTGGAAGGAAGAAACTGGAAATCGATTTTACTTTGATTTTTACTATTTTCAATAGTTACGTCGTGAGTGAAAATATTCAGATAAGTTAAGATCGATTAAATAAAAGGATTGTATATCTTCGATGTTGAAAAACGTTTTGATAAATTTAGAATAATCTTAATTTTTTATACAAATTCGTATAAATTCGGTTAATTCGAATTTTTAGGTAAATTACTCTCTCTTTTTTTCTCAGATAGATTATATAAATTTATTAATTTATATAATAGATATATTATTGTGTGTATGTGTGTGTGTGTGTGTGTTTGTTTGTGTGTGCGCGTTATGAACAAGAAGAATTGTAAGATCGTAAAAATTAATTATCATTAATGACAATTAATTATCAACAGTTAAACACAATTTTAAATTTGTTTAGATTTCAAGGAATATATATATATACATATATATATATATATATATATATATATATATATATATATATATGTAATATATATTTCCTCTTCTTTGTTTCTTTATTGTTTTGTTTTCTTTAATCGATATTGTATTATATCTAGAAAAAAAGATATAAAAGGTGTTCATTATAGAGGATGGGGAGAGAAGATAAATTACGTCACGTTTCGTAGATCTTTCTTAAAATTTAAAATTAAAATAGACTTAAGCCCGGTAAAACCGCGATCAATCAACTCTCGTGACTACTTGAGACCTCGTTTACAAGGTTGATTTGAAATTTGTTACTTTTCGTTGACATATCGTACGTGATTCATCCAAGTATGCAGAAATTTTTAACGATAATTCTTAACGAATGATTAATCATTTAACTCGTACGGTGTCATTTCATTATTTATCATTTTTATATTTAGATAATTATGATGAGAAATTTAAAAGAAAGAGACGGGAAAATAAATGTATGTAATATAGTTATACATTAGTACACTTTATATACGATATATAATAATAATATATTGTATAATTAAAATTATATAGAATAAATTAATTTAAGAATTTCCACTTGACAATACGGACATTAAAATTTTTTCTATGTGCTAGTCTAACTGTAATAGTAATTTTCTTTATGTATCTTTTAAGTTCTTGATATATTAATATTAATTAAATATTTTTTTTTTCATCATATATGTGAATTTTTCTTGATTAAACGTTATAAAAATTAGATATTTTAAATATGAAGATTTCTAATTTACTATTATTTCTTTAATTTTTGCTTTTTCAGAAACAACGAGTAAACAAATAAACAACAATTAAAGATTTTCTGTATAATAAATAAATAAATAAATACATACAGAAAAGTCATAAGAGAAAATAATATAAGAAAAAAAAAAATAGATAAATAAAAGTAATCTAATTATAATTATCTAATAAAAAATCGGTTCTTTTACAAAGGAAATATATTTAGAAGTCGATAAATAACCACAGCCATTTTATTTTCATCATAAATGAATATTCATATAAATAAAAAAAAAAAAAAATCTAACCATAATTATTTAATCCAAAATTTATTCCTTTTTAAAGAAAATATAATTAAAAGTCGATAAATAACCACGGCCATATTATTTTCATCTTGTTTTATTTCGAAACGCTACGTGAAAAAAATTCTTAGAAATCTCGGAGGTTGAAATTGGAGATTCGAGCATGGTATTACCACCCGCGTGTTATATTCTGTGAAGCGGACGCGTAAGCAAGTAAATATCGTGATAGGAGGTAAAACTGAGAGGAGAATTGAGAAAATCCGAAAACTCGTGAGGAAAATCTCATCTCTAAAGCACGTACGAATAGGAAACTGTCCAGTATAACCTTCGATAATAATTAATACCAGATACCTATGAGAACTTTAATTGGTTCGGTTTTATAGTTCGATTATCGAAACTTCATCTTTTCACGTCGTTTCTATATCACCTCTTTCATTTATTTTTTACTCATGTTGAAACCCACGTTGAAATTTTACTTTAAAATTCTCGGAAATTTGTTTTATCTTTATATTATTTCTAATTACGAGGAAAAAAAATTAGAAAAACAAAATAAGTTAGATACTCCTAAAACTGTAAAATAAATCAATGATTCATACAACAGAAAAGATAAGTAAATGAGGAAAGAGATAAAAATGAATATATAAATATGCTATTAATAATATTTAATTATTAATAGCATATTTATATAAAGAAGTAAAATGTGGAAGGTAAAGGAAAAGATAAAAGAAAAATTAATATAAATATAAGCATAATACGTATTCATAATACATATTAGGTTGGAAACTATGAAACGGGCGTTTTTGTTTAGTTATTTATTTTCATTCAACGCCCATTTCATAGTTTTCAACCTAATACATACAGAAAATGAAAAAAAGAGAAGGGAAATGAAATTGACGACGTAAATAAAGTGAAAAATATAAAAATGAAAAAGGAATAAAATTTGTAAATATAAAAATAAAAATAGAAATATTTAGTAATAATAATAAAAAAATAAATAAAAATAAGAAAAAATAAAAATATAAAAAAATAAAAAACAAAAAAAATATGATTCAATGGGATGATTCAATGATAAAGTAGTTTAATAACTAAAGATATTTAGTAATAATAAATAGTAATTGATAAATTACTATTTCGATATTTTCTTTGATATTTAAGATGGTCAAACGAAATAATCCATTCTCTTTCATCCTCTTTCTCTCTCTCTTTCTCTCTCTCTCTCTCTCTCTCTGTCTCTCTCTCACACACTTCTCTCTCTTTTGATAACAAAGTAACATCAGTACGTCTTTTCTCTGTTGTACTTCTCCCATTACCGCTATAAAATCTTATGCGACGAGATAAAAAAAAAAAAAAACAAAAAAGAAATTAAACGACTAGAACAGAGAGGAAAGAAATAGAATGGAAGAAGTAATAAGAAAGAACAAAAAAAAAAAAAATAACAACGAAAAAGAAAGAAAACTAAAAAGAGAGAGAGAGATGGAGAAAGATCCTGGAAGCTCTAACGTTATTTCCTACGATCGTTCGTCTTCCTCTTGATAATTTTCTTTTTCCTTCTTTTTTCTTCTCGCGAAGGGATAGGAACGTTCGATGTACCCCCGACCCCGCCCCCGCCCCCGCCTCTTCCATCCTTACAAAAAAATAAAGAAGGAAATAAAATAAAATAAAATAAAAAGAACGAAAGAAAAAGAATAAAATGAAGAAATAAAAATCGATAGCGTCCTTCGCACACAACCTCCCTTCGACATTTCTTTCTATATAATTCGAAAGTTCCAATCGTTTGTGTGTAAAAAGTGGGAGGTTAATATTGTCACGATAACGATTATCGATTATTCCAAGGATTAGTATGAAAGCTTTGCGAGTATTTAAACTCTATCTCGTAAAGAAAAAAAAAATATATATATATACACACACACATATATATATATGTATATGTGTATATATATATATATATATATGTGCTGGTAGTATCTCAGAGCAAAAGAGGAAAAAAACCTATATAACGAGTTAAAATCACTCGAACGAACTCGAATAAAACCTGAAATGAAATTAATC
>NC_062199.1:4388809-4426309 GCF_912470025.1 Vespa velutina | reverse complement strand
ACTAGTCATACAGCTGTGTTAAAACATTTGCGTGCAATAAATAAAATCAAAAAATTGGACTCATATGTGCCGCACGAATTGACTGCAGATGATCGATAGCAAAAGCAAGTGCGCATCTTTGTTACTTCGCAATACACGATTGCCATTTTTACACCAAATCATCACTTGTGATGAAAAGTGGATTTTGTATGATAATCGAAAACGATCAAGTCAATGAGTAGATAAGAATACACCCCTAGGACACATCCCGAAACCGAAATTTCATTAAAAATAAATTATGGTCACCATATGGTCGAATGCCCAAGGAGTGATCCATTATTCCTTTCTACAACCAGGCGATACTATAACAACGATGTCTTATTGTCGTGAAATTGATGTCATGCATGAGAAACTTATGAAAAAATAACTAGCATTGCTCAATCGGCACGGTGCCATATTACTGCATGATAACCACATAAAGCTTCAATTACTGTTGACAAATTAATTTCTCTACAATATGAAATTTTACCACATCCTCCATATTCACCCGATATTTCACCGACCGATTATTACCTTTTTCGTAATTATGAATTATTTTTTAGAGAAAAAAAATACAATAACCAAAATGATATTATAAAAGACTTTGAAAAATTTATTAACTCTAAAAATAAAGATTTTTTTCGAAAAGGCATATATGATCTGCCCAATCGTTGGCAAAAAGTCGTAGATGCCAATAGAAATTATTTCAATTGAAAATAATAAATAATGTGAAAAATTGCGCTTTTCGTTTTTTATTTTCATTCGATGCCCGTTCCATAGTTTCCAACCTAATATATATATATATATATATATATATATATATATATATATATATATATATGTATGTATATATGTATGTATGTATGTATGTATAATTTAACAATAAGTATAAATTTATAAAAAAAAAAATGTATAAAGAGTATTGATTGTTAATTTTTCTTTTTGTTTTGAATATTACCATACGCATATGTCTAAAATAATTTTTAAACTGTGTACGTAATGGACTAAAAAGAAATAAAATATACATCGACATTAGAAATAATCTCGATGATTTAACGTGAACGCAAAATAATGTACGTAATTCGAATCATAAATAAAAATCAATTAGGAAATGTAGCGTAAATTTTAACCTTCCTCGATAGGATGAATTTTCGAATATTAATTTAACAAGACTTTATTTATTAATCCAGTTATATAATAGATGATGACAACAACGACAGATTGGTGATAATTAATACATTATAATTAACGATACTACGAATGAACAATAAGCTATCTTTCTCTCTCTCTCTCTCTCTCTCTCTCTCTCTCTGTCTCTCTCTCTTTCTCTCTCCTTCTTTCACTCACTCTCACTCTCCCACTCTTTACCTCTTTCTGTCTCTGACAAGGATCGTTATGCTCAAATCACTTTTAATTAACATGCGAAGGATTATGTTTATTAATTAACCCTTTAAACAATACGTATATAAATTTGTTACATACAATCTAAAACTATCTACTATGTAACGTATTTAAATACATTTATATGTAATTCAAAATTTCCCGTCAAAATTCTATTTCCGTTAATTCGAATCCTTAATATATATATCCTTAATATAATATATATATATATATATATATATATATATGTTATATAATATTTAAAACTATTATTTAATTGTTTATATCTCTGATTTCAATTAAAATTTGGATAATAATTAGTATTATTAAAAATTATCATCAAGTTTTAATTGTAACAATTAAATAAGGATTATTTGAGAATGTGATAATATCAATCAAGATTAAATTACGTGGACTTCTTATCACTGACGAACCAGCGCCAAATTCGTCGGCCATTTTGAACGATATCCATCTTCGAGGTTAGAACATCCTTGGAGATCGTCCTTGAGGAAGCACGTTAAGCTAGTGCAGAGGTTCGCTGTGAAAGAAACTTTATCGTCGCTGTCAGCTACGATGTAGACGAATGGCGCCCTTAGCACCCTTATCTACCAGCAATTTTTACGCCCGTTCCCTCTTTCTACCCTTTTTACCCTTCTTCCTTTTTCACTCTCTCTCTCCCTTTCTTTCTCCCTTTCTCTCTCTCTCTCTCTCTATCTCACTCATGGTTTGTCTTATACTATAATATTTTTATTTTATAAAACTGACATGGCTTTCTTTTGATATCCACTTTATTTTGTTTTAATATTTGAAATTTACTTTTTATTTATTTACATAATAACAACGATTGTATATATGTTTATTATTAATTATTTAATTATTGTTCTCTCTCTCTCTCTTTCTCTCTTTCTTTTGCATTACCTCAGATATTTTTATTTTCTTACAGATTTAAATCAAGCCAGTTTATATGATCAAATCGAATATTATTATCTTTTCCTTTATTTGATTAATTACAGCAATTATTTATTTTTTTTCTTTTATACATACCCACATGTACATATAGATGCATATTTTAGTTCATTATATATTATCGTTTATAAGAATGACTTATTTTTTAGTTTTTAAAGTCATGATTAAATTTCAAGTCATAAATAACGAATTTCTAATGTTTCTTATCTTTTTCTTTCGTCGGTTTAAAGCGTTTTTCATTATCTAAACGTTAGTGTTACTACGCATGAGTCATTGTATATAAAAACGAATATAAAAACAGAACGGTACGGTTCAGTTCTTGATGGTAAAATTTGGACATTTTATTTAACAATTTAATCGTTACTTAATCATCATTTCCATTTTTTATTCCTTTTTTTTTCATATTATCATCAATATATCATTATTTTCATTAGATATTATCATAATTATAATACGCATTTTGAATAATTGTTCAACTTACACTGACATGATTTTCCATTAAATATCATTAATAATAATGATTTTCTTTATCAACTTAATCATTTTCTTCATAGATTTATCTTCATTTTAACGATCGTTAAATAATATAATACATGGATACTAATAATTGCTTCTGACTAAAAGCATATCATTAATATTAAATTTATTTTACGATAAATATATGAGTCATTGTCAAAATTAGTAGAGTTAATTTAATCAAAAAATAAATTTTTACGATTAGGGAATAGGATTACGTTGATAACGACATTGATAACCTTTATTCTCGATGGCCACTTAATACTGAGATTTCACGTTTTTTTTTTTTTTTCTTTTTCTTTCTCTTTCTCTCTATCTCTATTTCTATCTCTTTCTCGGTTTGCAATGAACGGAAACTCGAAACGATAACGGTAACGAAGCTCCTATCGAGCTGCAGGTATACCATAGAAAGGACGAGATCGAAGGGTTTGAGCCAAAGCTCGAGGTAATCCAAACCGGAAGAGGATAGCGCGGAGAGCGGCTTTAATCGAATGTTCCTGTTATCTGACGTCTTCATTAAGGGCAGGGTCATATCGATCCTCGTTCGGTAATAAGAGTGAAACATAATGAACAATTATTGCGTACGTGAACTGCCAAAATCGATTTCTCCCGATTAAACAATTATATCATTAAACGTATAGATTATTTATAGAAAAAAGTTCGTCGTTATAATTAATTCGTCAATATAATTATTGTAAAACTAATATCATTTATATTATATTCAAATGATATGGCATAAAATTTTTTTTCTAATTAAGACATCGCCATTTATATGAGAATCGTCTAAAAGTGGAATAAATTATCGACATAAGAATGTATTAATATATATATATATATATATATATTATATTATAGATTAAAAACATAGATATAATGTATAAATTCAATTATGATTAATAATTAATATATTTAAATTTTATTCATTAATAAAACTAGTAAGTTATATTAATTTTAGTTCATATAAATAGAGAAATGAGTAACGAATTGATTAATATTATTTAGAACGTAATATCAATGATAATAATATATAACGAAAACTAATATAACGAATCCGAATGTTTATATGAGTTGTTGTATGTATAAAAATAATGATATAAGAAACCGTCATTGGTAAGAGAAGATCAACGAAGTAGTGGGGATCAACAAATTTGGCAGTTGAGCTACGATCTTTTACAGAGAAAGATCAATTAATAAGTCAATTAATTTAATAATTAAATTAATAAAAGAGATCAATTAATAAGTATATATATATATATATTAAGATTAGGTATATTATCGCAGAAAGAAATTTTTACTTCGATGTAATTAATATTATATATATATATATATATATATATATATATCCAAATTTTACATTTAAATGATTACACATTAATGTAATAACATTAAAAAGAAAGTTAAATATTAAAAAAAGAATAAAAAAAAAACCATCTGTTATATTTGATAGATAAATACATATACTTATCTAAATCTCATATATGCATTTATATGCCTCTTACGTATTTATATGTAGATATACATATATATACGCGCGCACGGGCGCATGTGTGTATGTGTATGTGTTTGTGTATGTATATATATTTATATCTACATATGAATTTACATATAGGTATATATCTATATATATCTATATATATATTTATATGTAATTTTGCTTTCAGATATTATTAACAGTTTTTATTATGTGTTAGCGATAATACATATATACCTATATACTTACGTACATATATATATATATATACATACATATGTACATACCTACGTACATATATAGATGCGCAGACTTGTCAATGTTTATGAAAAAAAAAAAAAAATAAGTTAAAACCGATAAACAGAATTTCTAACGATGCCAATAACAGAGTTAATACACTTAAATTATCATCAAAGACTTAGAAACGATTTAACCTCTCGACCTCTTTACATAAATCAGGAATATTTAACCTGGTAGACCAGCTGTCTCTCCCAGTGAGCAGAGAACCTTAGAATCGTTGGAAAGGTAATACTATAGTATCAACGATCACGTCCCGAAGCATTCCGTATGCCGTAGTCGTACGATGTGTCTAGCTTTGCCTATTCGAACGTAAAGCTCAACGTTAGTGTAGTCTACGTTATCCTTCGATCCCAGGAACATAAATATTGCTACAAACATATTTGTACCGAATAGGATGATTTGGTGTTAGCATCTTCACTTACGATCAGAATCAACAAAACCTGGATTTATGTTGGTTAGGTTGGTTTATGGCTTAGAGATGGTGGTAATAATCGGGAACATGAATGAATAATCCACCCTCTTCTCGAATTATCTTCACGAAGGGTTAGAGTAAAATGCTCTTTCTCTTTCCCTTTTCTCTCTCTCTCTCTCTCTCTCTCTCTCTCTCTCTTTCTCTATCTATCTCTCTCTATCTCTTTCTTTCTATGGTATTTACGAACTCCAAGCCCTGCTCGGAGATTTGTTTGACGAGAGTATCCTGGATCTAACGATTAATCAGTTGCTATTAATTAACCCCCTAGAATTGCGTCTCTACCCTAGTCTCCTTCATAGCTTTCGTCGACGTGCTCGAGGCTCTTCCTTCCGATCTCAACGTACACATCTATCTATAGGGTGGATTCGTATGAAAAGGTATTACAAATTGAAACGAATAAAAAGAGTTCCCTGGTAATTATAGAAATTTGAGATCGTGAATTTTTATATTTTTATACGTTGAACATATATGGTGTATATAAAAAAAAGAAAGAAAAGAAAAAAACATGAAGAATAGATAATATTTGTTCTTAATTTTACGTTATTCGTTTGAAAACGAACAATGCTGGCATTGTGATTCGTATATATGTATACAAAAAAAAAAAAAAAAAAAAAAAAAAGAAAGAAAAAAGAATTTTATCTAATTTCAAGTCACATTTAAATAAGTTTTCTACTTCATCGATATTAATATATATATATTCGTTAATTATTATATTAATTAATAACATCAGATATACAATTACGATAAAAAATATTACAGATAGCTTCCATAAATTAAAATTTTTGTATTACAAATTTGTTATTAAAGATGATGCAAAATTTTTCATTTTTTTATTATTATTCATCAATTTATCGATTTTTTTTTCTCAATATATACATATATACATATACACGTGCGTTCGTGTGTGTGTGTGTGTGTGTGTGTGTGTACTGTGTGTCATTTAAACGGAAACAAGAGAAATAATTCAAATCGATATTTTTGAAGGATCAAAATACTTTGTTTAACACTTTAAGTGGTAACGTTTTACATACTGCGAGGTAGTTGTCACTTTTTGCATTAACTTTTATAAGCCAGCACTTAACAGTACGTCAGGCCGTTAATTATGATCAGCCACTCGGTTAATCGCTTTTCTCTTTGCTTCTCCTTCAACGACGTTGGAACAACATTGTTCCATAGTACATACATACATACATACATACATACATATATACATCGTACATACATACATACATACATACATACATACATACATACATACATACACACATACGTATCTAACAGTAACGTGCTAGCTAGCTAAGCAACAACACGACGAGGACAACAACAGTGGCGATACAGGTGATGGTAGTGGTAGTAGTATTAGTGATGGTAATGTTGAGGATGGTGATGGTGATGATGGTGGTGGTAGTGGCGACGGTATTCTATTGTTAGAGAACGGAAGGGTTGACGTGTGTAAACAGAATCTTGAGTCATTGGTATACACGCTGGTGATGGTGGTGGTGATGGTGGTGGTTGGTGGTGGCGGTGGTTGGTGGTGGTAGTGATGGTCAAGGGGGATACACGATCGTAGCCTTCCAAGTGAAGAGGAAAACCTTTCACGTATTTATCGAACGCTTTGCATCACGATCTTTCAATCTTCCCTTTTTTTTTTCATCGCTGTATTGTAAGCTTTATACTTTACCTTTTTTATCTTTTTTTTTTTTTTTCTTTTCTTCGTTTTTTCTTTTAATAGAGAATAGTCGTATATATTAGGTGTGTTTTATAATAACGATTAAATAATATTTTTACATGGTTGATCTTAATTACCGCGAAATAATTCCAAATATATTTTTAATGATGTAATCGATAGATTGTGTTGGAAATGTTTAAAGATAAAAATCACAAGGAGAGAAAAGAAATGATTACCGTATAATATAATGAAATATCTTTAAGATATAATACAAAATTATACGTAGATTCGAATTTATCGAAACTAAATATTATTAGATAATTATTATTGTTTATTTATTATTATTCCTAGAGTATTTGGTAAATTTATTTTAAAGCTTCAGTAAAAAAAATTGTTAATTTAATCGATATTCAAAGAAATATATATATATATATATATATATATATATACATATATAAATACTATTATAATAATATTTATAAAAGTGGACCCATGAGAAATAGAAATGTCAAAATAAAACTAAATATGTTAAATTTGTATCCCTGATATTTCTAGATTTTTGTCAGATAGACTACATTTCTTGTTTAGACCGTGAACCCACCATTTGCGATTATTGTCTGGTCTGTATCTTCTAGAGGGTCAAGGATTTAACTAAAAAGGTCTAAGGGCCAAAACAATAGTGAGCAATCTATTTTTTTTTATCCTTAACGAGCATCCAACGATCTGATAACCTGTATGGAGCAACACATGACCCTTGAGAAAAAAAAAAGAACATTACGAGTAAAAAAGTGTCAAAATTATTAACAAATAAATTATGATTCGAGGAAGGAGAAGAAGACAATTCTTCTTTCATATTATTTAATATTAAACATTACAAATAACGTAAAAATGTTAATTTAAAAAATTGTAAACAAAGATTACATCATTCGCGAATTTGTTTTTCTTTATTTTTAAATAATTTGTCAGATTTATCATAAACTAAAGATATCCGATAAGATCGAAGAGTGAACTCTACAAAAAAAAAATATGAGATAAAGTTGATCTGTTCGGTGCCATCTGGTCCGTTATTAAAACGCACCAAAAAAAAAAAAAAAAAAAAAAAAAAGAGAAAAAAGAAATAGAAAAAGCAAATAAAGAAGAAAAAACAGAAAAGAAAAATAAATAATAATTTACAATGATCGAATACATAATAAGTAAAACAACGAATAATAATACGACGAAAGCGATAATAGTCAATATACGAGAATTCGCTTGATGATGATCGATTAATGCAACGATGCGATAGCGCGGTAGAGATACGATTGCACGTTTTAAAGGGAGGGGGGGTGCACGAGCTTGAAGGATGGTGTAGGAGAAAGAGGAGGAGGAGGAGGAGGAGGAGGAGGAGGAGGAGGAGAAGGAGGAAAGGGAGAAGAGTGCGGAACGGTTGAAGAGGGTGTTACACTGGCATAGAGAGAAACTGTCGAAGCGGAATATCGTCGTCCGTGCACGTAGCAACACTCGTTACTATATATATACATATATATATATATATATATATATATATGTATATATATAGTAGAGTATAGGTAGTAGTCGAAATACTGGCTACTACCACGTATTACTATTGTTCGATGTATAATAGTCTTAATTAAAATGGCGGTCTAACGAACACCGCTAACTGCGGTAATCCGACGTGCCTCATTGATAATCCCTTGGCCATACTGACGAACACGAATGCATAACATTGCTCCCTTCTATCTCTTTCCCATTCCCATATGTCATTCTCTCGTCACTCTGCTAGTACACATCTACTATATCCCATCGGAGAGACTTCCTTCTCCCTCCTCACACCTCCTCATCTCCTTCTATCCAACCTCCACACGCCCAACATTCGCTTCGTTCCCCGTCCTCCTACAATTGTACGATAGGCAATCGCTATTTCAACGTCATCGAATAGACGACGAAACAAACGTGGAGTCCTAACGTGACAGTGATAAGTTAGAGTTAAACATCTTCGGGGAGACTCTCTCTCTCTCTCTTTCTCTTTCTCTTTATCTCTATCTCTATCTCTATCTCTATCTCTTTATCTCTATCTATCTCTATGTCTAACCTTCCTACAGGATTTATTTCAATAATGTGTCCTTAGGGGGAAAAACAGTGTAGTAGGCAAGATTTCGTAGAGATCGGATTGATTATCGAGTCAGCAAATGTTCAGTTCTCTTTGAGATTTGTTGTTTTATTATTGGATTACATTTTATCAAATCGATATTTTTTTAAGAGATAGGAACTAATCGATCCGCACGTTATCGAATTAAAATATCTTTAATCGCAATATTTAGTAATTGTAATTGATCGATTATTTCTACAACAAAGAATTAATTCTCATTGTTAGAAAGATATAAAAGTTCAAAGTTATTTCTTCTTTTTTTTTTTTTTTTTGAGAAATATTTGTATCTAACAAATTTTCAACTTTTGTATAATATTATTTTTTTTTTTTTATAATTATCCAATACTACGTTATTGATATGTATATATGTATAGGTATATATTTTATTTAGTATTAAAGATTGTTGGTTGGATTAATGATTATTTTATAATATTATAATTAAAATTAATTAGAATTCGTTCGAATACTTAATGAAATTAATTAAATCATTTAGAGAAATGAAATGATTCTTTTTTTTCTAAATAATTAAAAAACTATTTAATTATTATTAATGATGAAAATGTTAAATTACCTGGTAGCAATAAGAGGACAAGTAATACTCGGTGATGCCCAAGCCTCAGGACTCCATGGTGCACATTCATAAAGCCTTAATTCTCTTCCTGAAACCGCACCAAAGACACTACGCCATCCCCCTGCGCAACCAGTCGCCAAAGTAAATCCACTTCCGGCACCTCGTGAGGTACTTGCACTACTTCCGGCTCCATCCTCGCTACTTTCGCTGCTTGCACTTCCTTTCTGTTATCAAATATCAATATCTTCATTAATATCGTTAATATCGTTTTATATATATTTATATATACATACACACACACACACACATATATATACACATAATTGTATTATATATATAAATATTTTTTATATTATATTATATATAAACATTCTTTTAATTTGTTCGATCAACTTATTATTATTAGATAATTATTATTTTTTGTTCTTTTTAATAAATAAATAAATATATATATATATGCTAACTGTAAATCATATATAATAATTCTTAAGTTTGAGAGATAGACTTCCGTTTATTTGATAATATTAATTATTATTTACTAATTATTATTATTAATGGTCTCCTGTATACAATAATCTCTGAATTCGACAAAAGTAAACAAGTTATCTTTGTCGCTTCTTTGCAATAAAATCGACTCATATCCATGCATAATCGCGTTAGTATATAATTCTATCTCAGTGTCCGTCTTGTATAGGTTTAACATAGGTTTGTTAACCAATATCTCTTTCAGATAGATGAAGATATACTTTTGTTCCTCAGCAAATACAAACTTCGCTAAATATTTACTTTCAACAAATCCGACATTAGTCTGGTTATCAATGAATGTGATACGGAAAAAATTTGTTAAAGTATCCGCTTAAATCAAGAAAACTTTGAATCTGCCGTGTATTTGTCGACTCTACAAATTTTTTAACAATTTCGACTTTGCGTTTGGATGGACGTATCTGTCAATTTTTCTATTATATGACCTTCATCAATCATACTTCTGTATTTGATCATTTATCATTTCTTTTTATGACTGGAAGATCCGTCTTCTTGTTTGATATACTAGTTCGTCATTTTTAACCACGATTAACATTTCAACATTAATATCTCTAATTTTCTTACGATTATAACTCGCGACTAAATTTTTAATTTCTCATCGATATTTAACACTTGATATATATTCGATTCTTATTTCTTGTGGTTCTTCAAGCAAATCTATTTTAAATATTTCAGAAAGATCTAAATCGCTACATGCTTTCGAAATAATAATAAACATTTCCGTCTCTGATCGCTAGATCAATGACACTAAAGAAATCAATCTCTAATATTAATGTATAATTCATAATTTGGTACTATGTGTATTTAGAACTGAATTGAATTATTGTATATGAATTATCGTCAATTTTTAATCGTGTATAAAATTTGCCTAACGTCGCATTCGTTTCTATGCCTATATTATTGAATTTAATTTCTTTTGTTTTCAATTAAGGAAATCCTAACTCTGTATATTGATCTACGTATGGAATATTTCTCTGAACTCTATCAATAGGTATTGCAATATACTATGATTCTAGATATATGATCTAAAATAAAAGCCATTGAAGTGTTTTTTTCTTTTAATCTCATACCGTTTAATATCTTTATATAATATTTATTATAATAATATTATATCTTTATATAATATCTTATTATAATATTTATGGATAAAGATAGCAATATAGATATATGACCCTTAGAAGAAAGTATTATAAACAATCGAGAGACATAAGGGTTCGTCAACAAACACATATATCCTACATTATTAATATTTTATATATCCATAACAAATTTGCAGAAATATTTGTCTTTCCTCAAAAAAGTATTCTTCTTCTTTCATTGCACCAATAATATTAAGAAAAATTATACGATATTAAATATAATAAGTTTTTATCTTTTGTTCGAGTTCATTAAAGTGACAATGTAAAACGAACGATATAAAAGTAGAAATATTCGTAACGAGTAGAATCGATCGAAATGAAACGGAACGAAACGAAACGAATCTTTGATAACGTCACGTGATTCTCTCTCTCTCTCTCTCTCTCTCTCTCTCTCTCTCTCTCTTTCTCTCTTTCTCTCTTTCTTTTTCTTCTTTTTTTCCCCCTATAGATAACGTTAACAATTCACGATAAGGTTAACGACCTCTCATTCGGTATCCCTAAAACCACGGCACTTCAGAGACACAGAATCGAGAATTAATCGAACTGTCAAATTCCGACGTTTCCCGTCGAAAACATTGCGCGTTTACGTTGCACCAGACAGGAGTTACAATTCTCTCGCGATCCTCTTCTTTTCATTTTCCCTCTCCCTCCCTCTCCCTCTCCCTCATTCTCTCTCTTTCTCTCTCTCTCTTTATATATATATATATATATATATATATATATATATATATATATACATATATATCTATCTATCTATCTCTTTATCCCTCATACTCTCCTCTTTTTATCCACCCTATATTCTCCTTTCCACTAGAGTCATCAAAATGAAACGTACGGACCTTTCGGGTGGCCGCAACGAGATGGTTTAATTACTCGTTTCGAATCCGCAGTTTCACCTCCATGAACTTCAGTTCCTCTTCTCTCCGTGGGGGGTGTATTTTTTTTTTTTTCATTCCTATTTTCCTTTTTTGGTTTCGTATATATTTTTATCATCTTTCTTTTTTGTCGACCACCCTCACTCTCCCTCTCATAGTCCCCTCGACACCAAACGTATTTCACGTTTCTGCTTTGGTACGTGCGGACGACAGTGTTCGATTGTGACGATTCCGCGTTTAAAATGCTTTGGTCTAAACTATGATGATCGCTCAACGGACGATGACCCTCTCATTCTCTCTCTCTCTCTCTCTCTCTCTCTCTCTCTCTCTCTTTTTGTCTCTCTCTCTCTCCCTCTCTCTCTCTATTTCTACCTGTCTGTCTGTCTATCTATCTATTTATCTATCTCTATTTCTATTCCTCTCTTTTTTATTCTCACCATCGTTCTCGAACGCATCTAAATACAATCTTCGTACTAAATAAAATCAATGATTGATTCAAATTCCTGGAACGAAATATTATATATTGATGACGTAGAATTAGAAAAAAATAAATTGAGAGAAATAAAATTGGAATGATTGACAATAATCAATTAAATTATTTAAAATTAATACAATGTCAATTGAATTAATAATTACATATCTACATATGATAATAATGATCGTATTATATTTTTAATGAAGAATATGTTCTATGGACTTATATATCTTATTTATATAGAATGTTTCAAAATCGATAATTAAATTTGTCCGTTTTAATTCAATATTTCAATTTTTTCGTTTTTCTCTTTTAAGATCATTGCAAATTAAAATCTAAAAGTTGCAAATAGAATTATTAATCTTCTGAATAAAAAGTACGAATATTATCGTATATAGTTTTATCATTTAAAAAAAAAGAAAAAAAAAAAAAAAGAAGAAAAGAAAAAAATTAGTCGAACGATTTTGTGACACTCTATGTACTTCCGCATAATTTATATATTTATGTGTATTTATTGACACATACATATGTAAAAATAATTTTACATAGAGGATATTCAAAATTGTTTCAACACTTCTAATTCATTATTATTGTGTAAGGACATTATTATTGTGTTATTATGTATATATTTAATACTCATTAGGTATAGTCATTTTATAAAATAAAATAAAAAACGAAAATTTATCGGGTGATAGAAACAAACTCTTCACGATGGCATCTCTACACACGTTTTCTACGGCAATCGAGTGGTCGAGACTAACGGCTCTTAATAATGGACGGAATAATAGGGCGAATCTTGGTAGAGTGAGAAGGGTCGAGCGTGCTCGAAACAGATGGTTCAGCAACGATTCTATCTCACTCCCTACTATCTTCTATCTTCCTTTCTCTCCCTCTTTCTCTCGCTCTCGCTTTCTCTTTCTCTCTCTCTCTCTCTCTGTCTTGCTCTCTCTCTCTCTCTCTCTCTCTCTCTATTTTCATTCGAAGAAATTCTTACAACATATATATATATATGTGTGTGTATTTACATTAATATATAATAATTATATATTAACCACTTGACATACAAATAAAATGCGCATTGACGCATCCATAGGATACCATTTAAATTGATTTAATTATATACTGCCCGGTGTTAGCCAAATACAGTTCTTGACGTCTCGGAGACGTTAAAGTCTACAATGGCACATGAAATTAATAATGTCTCAAAAACGTCATTATATGCCAAGTGGTTAATATAATTCAACATTAAAGAAGTTTAATAATGTAATATAAGGATATGTATATATATATACGTATATAACATATACCGAGTGGTATCTTTAATTATGATATAATCGGAAAGAAGTTGATTATTATTAAAAAAAAGAATATATATATATATATATCGTAATCGTAGAATAGAATATTATTATACGAAATTTTTATCAATTGCAACTATTATCAATCGAATAAATACCACTAATCCGATGTATAAGAAAAGAAAATTCGATTTCGGAAAATTAAAAAGAATATTTCTATTATATATCATTTTTTCAATCTGATCTGATTGTATCATATTTAACTTTTAAATATTATACTATATTTGTATTGAATATTATCGAGAAACGAGACCTAATTCCAAAAATATTTCGAAACATTTTATTATACAATTTTACAATTTTGATTGATTTTATTTATTACTGAGACATCGTTTATTACCCTATATACAACGAAAGGAAAAAGATCGATTATGCTGTGCGAGTATAATGAAATATTTTCATCGAAGAGTAGAGACGATCAAGAGAGAGACAGAGAAAGACAGAAAGAGACAGAGGAAAATAGAGAGAGATAGACAAAAAGTGACAGAGAAAGACAGAGAGAGAGAGAGAGAGAGAGAGAGAGAAAGAGAGAGATAGAGAATATAACGTAGAACAAGAGGGAAAACGACAGAAACTCTGATGACCTAAATCACGATCGTTCCATTTCGAAAACTCTCGGGAAATTCGACTGGAATCAACGTTAGACGATTGCTCTATGCGCAAAAGAGAAAGAGAGAGAGAGAGAGAGAGAGAGAGAGAGAGAGAGAGAAAGAGAGAAAGATAGAGAGAGAGAGAGAAAGATAGAGAGAAAGGTAGAGATAGAGGGAAAAAGAGAAATAGAGAAAAAGAGAGAGAGAGAGAGAGAGAGAGAGAGAAAAGAGAGTACAAAGGAATGTCGTTTACCCCCTTCGTCTTCATCCCCTTTCCAATATTTTAATCCTTTTACCATTCTACCCTTGGTTTTCTATCTTTCATTTTATTTCATTTTTCTTCTTTCTCTCTCTCTCTCTCTCTTTCTTTCCTCTCTCTTTCTGTCTTCTTCTTCTTCTTCTTCTTCTTCTTGTTTTTGTAATATCATTGCCAAAAAGAAAAAGAGAAAGAGAAAGAGAGAGAAAGAGAGAGAAAGGTATAATACAATCTTCAAGGATATATATATATATTACATTTAACGGCAAAATATCCTTTAGATATTATATATATCGATAATTTGATCTTATATCGTTGAGTTTTTAACGTCGATCAACATATATTAATCGGAGAGTCGACGGGTATTTAATATCGTTGAAAAAAGAAACGAGACTTATACGAGTTCCCGAAGGAATGATTTTTGAAAAATTGATGATTTATAAATCGCTTAAGGTTCAGGAAAAAGTGCATTAAATTTCTCCTCTTACATAGGACCAACAGGATTTTTTCGGTGGCGTTCGTAAAAAATGGCGGAAGTAAGTCTTAGATACAAGTCCTCTCTCTCTCTTTCTCTTTCTCTGTCTCTCTCTCTCTCTCTCTCTCTCTCTCTCCATCCTCTTCCCCTCTCTCTCTTTTCCCTCTTTTGCTTCACATATGAGACCCATCTAAACTTTTACCCGAAGTTGTTTTTCCACGCGAGGATGTCGGATGGGAAACTTTAGCCTCTAGATTAAAAAACTCTCCGTGAGGCTGCATAACTTCCGGGGTAGGCCGGATCGAAAAGGAAGTCCATTGGTAGTGGTGCGTCTATTTATGTATGTACATATGTGTAGATACGAGAGAGAGAAAGAGAGAGAGAGAGAGAGAGAGGGAGAAAGAGAGAAGGTACGAAAGTATACACCGGAGGGAAGCTTTTACGTTAAAAATCGGGATTACGTGGTCTCCTTCGTATTTTTCCGTATCGATCTCGTGAGTACGCACTTAGTGACGTTGTAAAATCGTATAGCTCACGTTAAATGGGATATCATTTGTGCTTGGAGCTTGGATGGGAAATTAATGAGAAAGTCAACAGAGGACCCTTTTGTAGAATCCATTTTTCCGGGCGGGTTATTTTTTTTTCTTTTCTTTCTTTTCTTTTTTTTTTCTTTTTCTTTTTCTTTTTTTCGTTCTCTCTGTACAGTGGTCTCTCCAATGGGGGAAAAAAATGAAAGAAAAAAAAAAGAGAAAGGAGAAGAGGAAAGAAAAAAAGAAGCCTCGTATATATATATATATATATATATATATATATATATATATATATATATATATATATATATATATATATATATATATGAAGCCTATGTATATCCTGGAAGGGGGAAAATAATTTAAAAATGATTTTGTAAATGATTATAGATCGAGGTAAACGAACATTATCTCCAATTAATATTTGAATTCGAATTTGAATTCGAATTGATATATGATATTGGAAATATTTCATTGGTCATGGGAATAGCCTTTATTGGAACGACTGTATTATTAAGAAGTTACGATTGAAAGATACGTGTATATACATTATATTGTATTGTAAACATTTTTGGGAGAGAAAAAACGATATATACATATATATATTTATATATATATATATATATATATATATATATATATATATATCGAGAGGTTAATGATACTCCTATACAGTTTGAAATCGTAAAAATCGTGACTTTAAATTTAAAATAAAATCAAAAATATTCAACGCGATATGGGACCTAGGGAAATATGGGTTAGTTTATTTTTATGCAATCGGCAGATTGTCGAATAAAATGGAGAAAAATATTGCTTCGGCGAAAGAGAGAAAGATAGATGATAAAGGGAAATAAAAAAAAAATATATATCATGAAAACTTTAGGCAAATAGAGATCTGATATTGTTGCTTTATTTTATCACGAGCGATTGTTGACCTCGCTTAATTGAAACGATCTCTGGCTGACAATATGAAAGTAATTATGAATGATAAAAGTGATAGCTTAAATAGTTCGTAAAATATTTAATCAAATCTATATATAAGAGATAGAAATAAAGAGAAAGAGAGAGAGAGAGAGAGAGAGAGAGAGAGAGAGAGAGAGAGAGAGAGAGAGAGAGAGAGAGATAATAAATATTGATAAAGATAAATTACAGTCTGAGCAATATCTACTCGTAATTAAACGAAAATAAAATTAGACATTAATGGTAACATCGAATATGTGTTAGTATTATAGATCAATAATAACTTATATATTTAATTAAGTTATTAAGTGACGTTAAAAATAAGCAGTAGTATAACCATAAATAATTCTTCGATAAGTGATGAGGCTAATAATAACATAACCATAGTTTCAAATTTAATAATATGATAAGATAAAATTGTATCGTAAACTCAGCAAGATATGTTAGCGATAATTGGACAATGATAATTCAGCGTTTAACAGAAATTAAATCAAGATAAATTTAGACGATAGAATAATAATAATAATAATAATAATAATAATAATAATAATAATAATAATAATAATAATAATAATAATTAATCTTGTAGAATTGAAAGATTCGATTCATTCATCATTCGATACATTCGTATTAAATGATTGAATTACTGTCATCGTTAAATTAAATTAAATTTATTTATTGTTTTCGATTATACAATTGTTGTTTAAATTATTTTGACTTTAATGTTCAATAAACAAATAAATTACGTAGGATATATATTATATTAATAAAACTGGTGATGTAGTATTTTATGTATTGAAATAATCAGGAAATATGATATTAGTGTACTATTATTGTCTCTATGTTGACATGTTCTCTATAGGAACATGTCAAATCGTCGATAAAATTGAGAAGAATATCGTACAACGGAAAAAGAAAGAGAAAAAGAGAGAGAGAGAGAGAGAGAGAGAGAGAGAGAGAGAGAGAGAGAGAAAGAAAGAGGAATAAAAATATTACATATCGATTTCTTTCCATATTTAAATGGGAATTTTCAGTCTGGATCACAAATGTGAATATGTTAAACAAATGTTATCGAAAACGAGAAGAGACCAATCGAAATAAAAAATATTATATAATATATATAGCTAACAATGATAGGTATCAAATTTCCGATTCTGATATCCTCTCAGAAGAAATACACATAAATATAATATTTCTATATTTGGTGTAAAATTGTTCGAATAATGCACGATATCTGGTCTAAAAGAGAAAGAGAGAAAAAGAGAGAGAGAGAGAGAGAGAGAGAGAGAGAGAAATAAGTAATTATTCTCCTATTGTTTAAAATAGGAAAATATCATTAACCTTTGATTAAATATACGAACGACAGAAATAGAGAAAGAGAGAGAGATAGTAAGATAAAGACAACAATAGAAAGGGAGTAAGAAAAGAGCAGAAAATGCGGATAATATAAGGAATGATAAAATGAATTTGGGAGTTTAACGTGCCTTTATTATTTTTATTGAATAGAGATAGGTAGAAATACTTCTGGAACGAAAAATAAAGAGATAGATAAGCTTATAATACATATATATGTACATATATATATAATACATATATATATATATATGTAATATAAGTTTATAATATATATATATATATATATTACATATATACAAATTTATATGTATATATGCATGTATATTCTGGATATATGTATATAAAAGAAAAGGATGGTAGATTTTGTAGTCGTTGTTATCGTCGTCGTTTCGTCTTTTTATCGGCGATTCCTTCGGTTCGTCGCGCCATCGGCACTGTCCCAAACCGTGCCGATTCCTTTCGGCTTTGGAGCAATCGTGAAATCGAGCGAAAGGGAGTCTCGTCTCGCAATCTACGAGCTTGAGGAGGCGATCGGGCGAAAAGAGAAGAATATTAAGCGGAACAGCTCCTGGGAACTAAACGATCCTAACGATATTCGCAAGTTCACGACGGAACATGGCCTCGATCGAAAGAGGAAAAGGGAGGAAGACAGACAGAAAGAGAGAGAGAGAGAGAGAGAGAGAGAGAGGAAAAAAGAGAGGGAAAGAGAGAGAGAGAGAGAGAAGAGAGAAGAGAGAAAAAGGTAGAAATAGAAAGAAATAGAAAAAAATAAAAAAAGAGAAAGAAAGACACAGAAAAAGAGAGAGAGAGAGAGACAGAGAGAGGGAGAGAGTCGTCCATGAAAAAGTTCAAATCGCAGAGGAGTTATCGAGCGAAAGAAAAAGAGAGAAAGAGAGAAAGAGAGAAAGAGAGAAAAAGAAATAGAAAGAAAGAAAGAGATGAATCTACCTACCATTTCCTCTCTCTTTCTCTCTCTTTCTTTCTCTCTCTCTCTCTCTCTCTCTCTCTCTCTCTTTATTTTTTCTTGTTTTCTTTCTCGTCGTACTGGAATTTGCACAATCGACGATTTCGTTGGCGATAATAACGAAGGACAGGACCAAGATTGTACGAAACGAAGGCAATTCGATGAGATGATTTTGAGAGAGGAAAAAAAATGAAAAGAAAAAAGAAAAAATCAGGGAAAGAAAAAAAGAAGGAGAGAAAAAAGGGAGAATTTTTCGATTTCATGCTTACGAAAGAACTGTGACGTGGTATTTGATTTTAAGGTGAGGTAGGGTGGCCTGAGAGAAAAAGGGTGGATTTTAATTGTTGTTCGGTATTTCAGACGTTTTTTCTTTCATCGTTCTTACGGTATTATTATTATTATTATTATTATTATTATTATTATTATTATTATTATTATTATTATTATTATTATTATTATTTTCACTTTGTTATTTTATCTATAAATTATTTTTTTTTCCCCTTTCTTTTTCTTCTTTATATTTATTCCTTTCAATTTCACGACGGTTTTATCGTTTACATATTTTTCCTGCCACTTTTATTTTATCGTAATGGATGAGATTCATTTTCTTAATAAAAGAAGAAGAAAAAAAAAGAAGGAAAGAAAAAAAAGACGAAATGTTCTTCTCGTTCCATCATTAATTCAGCATTATCGCATTGAATTAATTGAATTAATTTATTCTTATTCTTATTCAACCGCAAACTATTATACAATACGATCTTTTTTATCTTATAATCTTAGTTTATTCAAAAAATCATTTTTGACATTAATTATAACGTTACAATTATTCCAATTCATTTTGCCTATTATTTAACGTGTCAATTAAATCACTTGACACGTTCCGTTTTCATATAACGGTAGAAAGTAAAAAGAAAAAAGAAAAAGAAGAGCAGAATAAAAAGAAAAGAAAAGAAAAGAAAAGAAAAGAAAAGAAAAGAAAAGAAGAATAAAGCGCAGAATTTGTAGGAGTAAAGAAAAAGAAAGAATTCGATCAATGAATTATCGACTATTTATTTATTATTTTTTCAATTTATTATTATTAATTCGTCAAGACTAAAATCCTATTATAGATCGATCGAAAGAGAGGATGAAAGAGAGAAGGTGTGTGTGAGAGAGAGAGAGAGAGTGAGAGAGAGAGAGAGAGAGAGAGAGAGAGAGAGAGAGAGAGTGCGAAGGATAATAACTGGCATACGTGGTCAAACACGTAACTATAGTACACCTTCACGATGATACGTAAGTCTTATACAGAGACATATTACGTACACAGAGATGTATCTAAAACGCACACGAAGTGTCGAGTTTGCTCGTTGGCATGCTTCGGCTACGATCGTCTCTCGACCCAAGCCACCCCTCTTCTATCCTTGCACACCCCTCTCCCATACTCTTCATACCCCTCCGGCCACAGTTTACTTAGCATTGCTGATGCACTATCCACTTTGGTCGGCCATGTCGAGAGAGAGGTCCATAGAGTCCATGTGCCGGAGCTGATACGTACCATCGAAGGTTATGGATAGAAGATGTGCCGATGCGTTCGTTGCTTCTCTATCCACTCCCCGAATCACCCCTAAAACCACCCCTAAACCACCCCTAAACCACCACCACCATCACGACCATCACCTACCTCACTTACTTCCCTTTCCTCCCTCTCCTCCCTCTCCTCTCTCTTCGACGCAACCTTCGATCCTCCATCGGTATGTTTGAAAACGGATAGATGCTGATGGCTCCAGTTCTAATTAATAACGAGCCATCGATCGAGATATTCCAGGGATGTAAGGCACTTAGGGTTGAAGTGGGTAAAGTGAAAAAAGCACTCGAGTTATATAGCTTCAAAACCTCTCTCTCTCTCTCTCTCTCTCTCTCTCTCTTTCTATCTATCTGTCTATCTATCTATCTATCTATCTCTCATCCTTTTACTACTTTCTTTGTTTTTCGTCTCGTTCTCGTTTAGGCAAACCGTACACAGTTTGATTCATCTCTCGGCCAATCCACGTCGATCTTTCCGAAGTAGATTTATTACTTTTCGGATAAAGAATGAAGAGTATTAATCGACGACGGATCGTAATGCTTTTTCCTTCTTTTTTTTTCTTCTTTTCTTTTTTTTCCTTTTCTCTTCTTTTTTTCCTTTCTTTTTTCTTTCATCCAACGATCATTTTATTATCAATCGTTCCCTTTGTTCGGGGATTATTAAAGTGATTATTAAAGGATTTGCAGATTCATTGAGTTATCCAAGCCAATTTTTTTATAAATATATATATATATATATATGTATTATTTGTTTGATCGATTGTTATGTAACTGTAATAATTAGGAATGCAAATGATTATTGCAATAGAATAAATAAATAATATTGTTTAATTAGCTAATGAACAATTATGTAAATAAACTGATCGATAATTCGATATAATGAACTATAATATTTCGAACTCGAAACTAAAAAAGTTTGTCAAAGTTCTCCGAAAGAAATATTAATTCACATTGAAATATATCAATTAATTTCTCTTCAGTTCGATAAATAAGTAGAATATCATTATTCATTGAAAAATATCGCGTTGTTATTAATATGAATTAAAAACGCAGCTATAACAAGATGAAAGGGTCATCAACTAATATCGTTCATAGCGGATGGTAGATGGGAGCGGATCGACGGAGGAGGAGGAGGAGGAAAATGAAAAAACGAAAAACAAAAACAGGCAAAAACGAAACAAAGAAAAGAAAAAACAAGAAACAAAATGAAAAAAGGCGGGAAACATTGGTAACCCTCGATTTCCCAATCGATGAAATCTGCTCTCCTGACCGATAGCGAATGATTAATGGTACACCCGGTATCTGCAGCTTCCCATACTAGCAGGCACACGATGCACGTTACGTGTTGCTCCCGACACGCCTCTCGATATTTGATCCCGACGCATTCAATTACAATAATGGATCGGAAACAGCGTTCTGGGATTCTAAAGCTAGAGAACCACGCAAGAGAATGAGTGAGATAGAGTGGGATAGAGAACAAGAAGAAAGAGAGAGAGAGAGAGAGAGAGAGAGAGAGATAGTGAGGAAAGGAGAAGGTACTTACACTGTCTGGAAGTTGGAGGTGGTGCTGCAGACGCCGATTTAACCTTAAAGGAGGAATAGTAGAAGAGCAAGAGAGAGAGAGAGAGAGAGAGAGAAGATAGAGATAGGTGAGTAGAGAGAGAGAGAGAGAGTGAGAGAGAGAGAGAGAGAGAGAGAGAGAGACAGCAATACTCGAGAGCATCCCTTCGCCAACCCCAAGGTTGAAACATTTGGCTACCCACTATTAATTGCTCCTTAATTCGCAACCTCTCATCACCTTAACAAGAAAGTCCTTACTATTAAGGTTGATGATGTAACGGATTGTTCCATTGGAATTTTATAATAATCGCAATGTATTATCACGACAATTATTTATCATAATGAAATAAATAGATTGTAACGAAGAAATATGAAGCAATTAAAGATTAACGTTCTTTCAATGGAACAATTACGATGTTATTGCAACTTTGTTAACGTCAGTTATTAAACATACAATAGAAAATATGTCGTAATGTGTTATACTACGAAAAATTATTGGAAAAATAAAAGAAAAAAAAAAAAAAAAAAAAAAAGAAAAGAAATTACAACGTAGCTTCGAAAATTTCTAATCTCCTCTAAGTATTTTCTTTCTTTTTTCTCTCTTTCTTCTTTCTACTTTCAATCAAGCTATACAGTTCATTTTCATTATTATTGAGAAAATATAGAGATTTATAGTTATCTTTTTATATTTCGAATAAATTATTATAACATTTTTTGTTTTTTTTTTTTATGTACATATAAATATATTTAGTAATTAATATTTCTATATAATCATAGATTATATTCGAATTAACATTAATGAAAGAGTTTTAAGCTAACCTAAGAGTTAGACTCGTACGTTCGACCATTTTCCAATTGATCGATCAACGAAAATTGAATAAAAAGAGTATGAGTAAAAGAGTAAGAGTTAGTGAGAAAGAGAGAAAGAGAAAGAGAAAGAAAACGAAAGAAATAGAGTCTCTAACTGAGAAAATTGACGGGGCATCCAATTCCTAATTGATCTTTCGCACGAACGAATCGACGTGCTTTTTCGACAGTCGAAGAGTAAAAAGGATGAAAAAGAAAAAAAAAAAAAGAGAAAAGAAAAAAAGGAAGTAAGAAAAGAAAGAGGGAATAAAATCGTAGAAAGAGAAAGACAGATAGAGACAGAGAGAGAGAGAGAGAGAGAGAGAGAGTGAGAGGGAGAGGAAGAGGGAGGGAGGGAGAAAGAAAAGAAGGAGAAAAGTAAGAAGAGAGAGAGAGAGAGAGAGAGGGAGAAGGAGAGTAAGGGAATATCTGGAGAAAATCTACGTCTCCATCTGGACGCTTCCGATTTTAATGCGGTCTCATTTCCGTCCTTTCCAATTAAGACGTAATTGAATTGCCAACGGGAAATTAATTCGCGTAGTAAATCCTCAACGAGTACGGTACTACTTCGTATTACCAAAGTTTTTCATTCTTTCGAGAATTATATTTCCTTACTTGATCGTTCCAATCAATGCACATTACAGAACATTTTACAACACGAATCACTAACTTTTCGATGATTCTCTCTGCTCTCTCTCTGTCTGTCTCTCTCTCTCTCTCTCTCTCTCTCTCTCTCTCTTTCCCCCTTTATTTCTCTTTCTCTCCATTCATTCTTTCTATTTTCTTTATATTCCTCTTATTTCTACTTAAACTTAAAATAATGAATCGATAATCTCATTTAATTGGAACCATTCATCTCTGATTCACCGAACATATTATTATTATTATTCATTTTATTTGTATTTATCGTATTACCCTTTTTCAATCGCATTATTATTGTTTATTTTATTATTATTATTTATCATATTATTTTTTTCAATCGTATTTTTATTTTTATTCGATTATTATGTATCGTTATAATATTTTTTTCGATCGTAGTATTATCATTTATTTTAATTATTTATTATTTATCGTATTATTATTATTATTATTATTATTTACTTGCTTATTATTTATCATAATACTTTTTTCAAATCTTATCATTATTATTCATTATTATTTATCGTATTATCTTTTTTCTAATCGTATTACTATTATTATTATCTATTTGATTATAATTTTTCATATTACTCTTTTCGATTGTATCATTATTATTCATTTTATTATTTATTTCATTCGATATTATCAATTCGACGTTATAGGAATCATTTAAAATAAATAAAAACGGGACAGCGTGGTTTGAATTTTCTATTGAAAGAAAAATTTTGATATTATAAAGGGTGTCACGTTTTAAACTATACGGCCGACACATATTCGATCCTATTGGTTGTATAAACAAATGTATCAAACAAAAGTTTTTAGATTTCAAAAGAGAAATGTAATATGTGTTACAGATATTTCGTACAGGACGCACTTGTTGAAATACGAATATGACATGACAATTTTCATCTTTTTATTTTTTTTTTTTCTTTTTTTAATGGAAATCGATATTTTAAGCCTAACAAAAGTTGTGAAGAATATCGATACGAATTCAACGAAGACCTACATTGTACCATTTCATCGTGTTATAACGTCTTGAATATTTGATAAACTGTGCTCATTAAATTCAATAACATTTAAAAAACGTTAAAAAAATTATTTAAACAATAATTAGATGAATATTCCTATAAACATTTACTAACCAATGTATTATTCATTAATCAACTTTTTTTCTTATTTTGTTCATATATTTATTTATTTTTTTTCATTCATAGATTTTCAAAATTGTAATCATTTGATCATATTTGATATTTTTCTCCTTCGAGAATCTAAGAATTTTTTATTTGAAACATTTGTTTATGAAGCCAGTAAAATCGAAAGATATTTGGCCATATTATTTAAAATGTATAAACGCTCGTTATCGTTTTTATACTTTTACATTAAAGTGGTATAAATTATTACTCTGTAATTTTGATTTTAATTGTGAATAATAATAATAATAATATTAACAATAATGATAATAGAAACATTTAAATGGTATAATTTCACTTATTGTTAGCTTTTACTTCTATGATAGTTTTAAAATAGTCAACGATTTTATCCGTTTCATAATTGCATTTTGAATTTTCCTGAAAAGGTTATTAGTTTAGGAAATGTGAGAGAATGTGAATACACGAATGAAAGATTTTGAAGTGGCACTAGAGAGAGAGCCTAGGATGGGTCCACTTCTGTTCTAACGTTCCAACAATGTTGTTTCATTGAATTCTATAAAGTTTTAAACTCGTCAAGTTTAAGTATTGTTAAATGTTACTCATTTTCATTTAATTATAGAATTATCATCACTCGATTTTTCCCTCGTATATTATTATTGTATTTTTTAATGTAATTTGATTTTTTCTCTTTTACGTATTAAAGATGATTATCATTTTTATTCAATATAATTCCAATTGTTATAAGCACAATGTTAAAATGATAATGATTATATGGATCACATTGCGTGTTCGTCGTTTTTAATATTAAAAACATTTATATTTATATATCAAAAAATTAAAAAAAAAAAATGTTCAATTTATTTTTAAAAACATTTATATATAAGATAAAAAAAATTCTTGAAAATGTTATATCGCAATCACGTATAACTATTGTTTTATTTCAAATGGATATCAAAATGCATCCACAAAATGAGAATTTCATGTAAAAACGAATATTTATATTTTTATTATTTATTATTTAAAATAGAAATAAAAAAGTAAAAGAAGTAATAAAAAATTACGTTGCGTTTGCTATTTATAATAAAAAAAAAGTTTATATTTATATGTTATAAAAAAAAAAAATTAAAAAACGTTTAATTTATTTACAAAACATTTATATATAAAATAAAAAAAAATTAAAAAATGAAATTATTATACCGCAACTAGATATAACTATAATTTTACTTCAATTAGATATTGAAATACAATTTCATGTAAAATTGTAACGTTAAAACGAATGTTCGTTCGTTTATTTCCTTTTCATTATTTATTAATTTAAAATTAAAATAAATCAAAAGAAATAAAGAAAGTCGAATCCTTTGATATTCAAATATAATTATTGCAAATGATGTTCGATTATCTAGCCGTATATATATATATATATATATTTAAACTTTGAATCTCTTAAATCTCTTTGAACTACATAAAAGGAATATGACATTAATGTTTAACTATAACGTTAGATTCGCATAACTACGTGTTGGTGTCATTCTTGTCGCCATTAGCCACGTTGATAGTGACAACGGCCGTATATCGAAGAACGCATACGCACGTCGTTACGTTACATTTTCACGAGAACGTAAAGGCCCTAATGGAAGTTACATTAGGACGTACATTGGCACCCTTCGCTTCTCGTTTCTCCATACTTCTTCTTCTTCTTCTTTTTCTTTTTTCTTTTCTTTTTTTTTCCACAAGTAGAGGAAAGGGCATTACAACTACCAGTGTAATGCGACGCGTTCATACGAGAACGAGTAGAAACAGTAGAGATATGGTTTTTAAAAGCAAGACGTGTCTCTTTTACGTACTTACGTTTACATAAGTATGAGATTTACATATGTGTTTATACGTATGACGCGTGTACAGGGTGTCTCATTTGTTGAAACAAATATTTAAATATTTTTGTTCAGTTTCTTTTTTTTTCTTTTTTTTTTTTTTTTTTTTTTTTTTTTTTTTTATTTTGTTTAACCAATCGACACAGAGAAAAATTTATTTTAATCCACGGGACTTTCATACACCACAATTGTGATGAATGAATTTTTCTTCTCTTATTTCTTCTATTTTTTTATTTATTTATTTATTTTTTTTTTTTTTTAATTTATTAAGGTCACGTTTTGTGTTCGAGATCGACGAAAGTAGTCGAGGCTTCCTTTCTTATCTTCTCTTTCTTCAGTTGTTAAATCGAATAGTATACTTTTCTTATCACGATATACGGAGCTCGTAAAAAGAGATTAATCATTTTCTTTTTTAAATTTAAATGAACTTGAACGAAACAAAAATAAATCACGTTTGAATCGGGAAAATGTAGTAAAGAAGTTAAATTTTAAATAAAAATGATACTTTTTATTAAGTCATGATTGACATTAAGTATATAGCAATTCAATGGAGAATATTTATCAATTTAAATTTAACCGAGACATCTTGTATATTTGTGTGTGTGTGTGTGTAAGGTATCGAACCTAAAACAGTATTAGTTTTAAAGGGGAACAAACGAGAACTCTTTTCGAGAAATCGATTCGCATAATTTGATACTTTTGTGTGTGGTTTCCAAAGGATTCATGCTTACAGGATTACATTCTCGTATTGTATATACTGTTTAATGTTATTAAATACGAACAGACAAACAGCCTCTCTCACTCACTCTATCTTTCTCTCTCTCTCTCTCTCTCTCTCTCTCTCTCTCTCTCTATTTCTTATTAGCTGCGCAAAAAAAAAAATAAAATAAAAAAAGAAAATCTAATAAAATTGACGTTAAATTTCTTCTATTAATACATCAAATGAATTTATTGATATTTTAGATGCACTATATATAATATGGATTTATTTCTCTGAAAAAGAAAAAAAAGAAAATAAAAGGAAATTTTGTTATTAAATTTACGTATTGGAAACACGTTTGCTAAAAATTACCTGTATATATTTATATATTATCTACTTGATCAAATGATAACATATTATTTTACTGAATAAATCAAAAAAGAAAAAATGTATACATTATAAACATACTTGTTTAAATAGTATCTATATATATATATATTTATATATTATCTAGTTTATTAAAACGATAGAATATTGTTCCTCTGTATAAATAAAGAAGAATAAAATATATATGTTATAAATACGATTTGCTAAAAAGTACCTGTATGTAGTTATATATTATGCACTTAATTAAAACGATGTCACATTATTATTTTCGTGAATAAATAAATAAAAAAATATAATATATATGTTCTAAACACATTTTGTTAAAAATTATCTATATATATTTATATATTATCTAGTTGATTAAAACTATAAGATATTATTCTCTTGAATAAATGAAAAAAATAAATAGGTATATGTTATAAACACATTTTGTAAAACAGAACCTATAGTTATATATTATACATCTGATTAAATATTATTCTCTTGAATAAATTAAAAAAATATATATATATATAATAAATACGTAACTGTATATATTTATATATTATGTACTTAATTAAAATGATAAGATATTATTCTTCTGAATAAATAAAAAAAGAATAAAATGTATATGTTATAAACAGGTTTCGCTAAAAATTATTCATATGTATTCATATATTAATCACTTGATTAAAACGATGAGATATTATTTTTCTGAATAAAAGGAAAACAAAAACAAAAACAAAAGCAAAAAAGAAAAATGAGAATTACTTCCTATGAACACATTTTACTAAAGACCATCTATTACATTGTTATGAAATTTTATTTATCTGAAGAATAACGAGAAAAGAAAAAAGAAAAACAAAGAAAGAAAGAAAGAAAAAGAAAAAAGAAATTTAGCGAAAGCAAATGCAAACAAAATGAAGGAATCCAGATATCGATCGAATCTTAAATATAGCTCGAGATAAGAATGAACCGATCGTATATTATTAACGAATCAAGAATAATAAACGAATAGTCGAGAAAGATATACGGACATCGTAATCTCGCAACTTTACGTATCATGATTTATCGTTGAAAAAAGAAAAAATATCAAATCAGGGAGAAGGAGGGAAGGTGAAGGGAGTGCGAGAGAGAGAGAGAGAGGGATAGATACAGAAGAAGAAGAAGGGAAAAGAAGAGGTGGAGGAGAAAAAAGTTTCGAAGAAAATGCGGGTTGGTCTTAGTTAGCTGGATACACCAATGACTTTTTTCTCACGCCTTCACTTCCTCTTCTCTCTCTCTCTCTCTCTCTCTCTCTCTCTCTCTGTCTCTCTCTATGAATGAGACGTACGAGATGAAATTTCATCTTAAAAAGGGACTAACCATCGTCGACATTCGTTGAACTTCGAAAGAATTCTGTAAAATCATGGATAAGTAGAGTACTCTGGCGTTGGTAGTAAAGAGGGGAGAGTGACGGGGTGATATGGGAAAAGGGATGAAGGGACGAAGGGATGGAAGCGCATCATATCCATGGCCGGAAAAGTTTAAGAAAAAACTGTAACGAAACGCGATAAAGAGAGGAGTTCAATGGTTCGTAGATTGAGAGTGAGAGAGAGAGAGAGGCGGAAGGAGAGGGGGAGGGTTAGGATATGGATGAGGATGAAAGTGAGGATGAGGGTGGATGTGATTGGATGTGAAGGGTGGAAGGGGGGGACTGGTTGGTAATGGCAAATCGCAAGGATGAAAACTTTTTAATGTGGATCGACTTGCTTATCGCGAACCTCATTCCCGTGAGAAGAGATTTTATCTTGACGGCAAATTTTAATTCCGTCGATGTCGTCCCTCGTTCCCCGTTCTCTTTCCCCGTACCAATTCCTACCCTTTACATTTTCACGACCATTTCGTTTTTGTATTATCAAATATTATAAAGGGAGAAAAATATATTTACACGAATTTGATTCGATATAAATTTGTCGCGGATCAATCTGAAAAATTCGTAACGATCGATGTAAACTAATATCATAATGGTGGTTGAAATTAAATCGTTAAAAAAAAAAAAAAAAAGAGGAAATTGTATCGATAATGTAAACAGAAAAAAAAGGAAGAAAGAAAAAAGAAATACACATAGTTCAATTAGATAGGTATCGCACTATATATATATATATATGTGTACATCGCATAATATGAATAATTTGACATTGTAATAATTAAAATCGTTTAATGATATATATATATATATATATATATATATATATCATCGTCCATATGTGTATATATATATATATATATGGACGATGAACAACTATATTTGATTTGTAATTGAATATTTTTTTTTCTTTTTATACTACTATATAATATAATATATATATTATATTATATTATATTATATTATATTATATTATATTATATTATATTATATTATATTATATTATAAAGTAGTATAATACTATATAATATAATTGTACTATATAATATAATATAATATTGCAATAACAAAGATGATACTGATACTGATAATGACATCGATTTGTTTTATTTATTTATTCATTTATTTTTTATTCTGTATATAAAAGAGATGAACATATATTTCTCTCTGTCTGTTTCTCCTCTCTCTCCCTCTCTCTCTCTCTCTCTCTCTCTCTCTCTCTCGCAGAAAGGATCGATTTGATATAAAAGTACTGGCTAAAAGGACGATCATTACGATATTATTCGATTGCATATATTCGCTGCAAAATTCTTTGAATATCTTCATATTGGTGACAGGAAAATGGTAAATACACGAATGAATTTGATGATTTGGTTGTAAAGATGGTGTGGAGGGGAGGAGAGTAAGAAAAAAAAAATAAAAGTGAAAGAAAAAGAAGAAGTAGAAAAGGAAATGTGACTGATGAGAGATAGGAGAATAAGAAAGTTGTAAACATGCTTAGGAATAAGCATTGGGATGCCATTGTCGATCGTCAATGCGGCGCCCGCAAATGTTGCAATCTCTTCGAAATCGATTTAAAACGACGAGCCGTAAGCAAGGCCTGAGATTTTCATTCGTAAGCAATGCATTTGTTGAAAGACGTGTGAATGCGTGTGTGTGTGTGTGTGTGTGTGTGTGTGTATGCTTGTGTGTGTGGATAATTTGCATTCTTGATTCCACATAGGTTGAATCATTTTGAACGATCATTATATGTTAGGTACTTTAAATTTGAAATATTTCCTTGTATATTTACCTTGTGTCCCATTTTTCTTCTATTACAATCAATTATCTTCGATATTTTTAATGATAGAAAAAAATATATCAAAGTAAAAGTGCATTAATTATTGTTGTTTTTCCCTTCTTTCTTTCTTTCTTTCTTTCTTTCTTTTCATTTTTTCATTTTGTTTTTTCTTCTTCTTTTTTTTTTTCTTTTTTTTTTTTTTCTATTAAATAATCAAATTTCGTGTACTGATATTAAAGAAGAATTTTTTTTTTACTTCGACACATATAACATTATACAATTTCAAATGAAAAGAGTAATTTATAATAATTTCATTGATACACATTATAATACAAAATTATATATAACAGATTTATTATATATATATATATATTATTACATATCAGATGAACTGATACACTTCATTCGATGAGTTATGAATATTACAGTAAAACCTGTTTTTATGCGATGGACAGGGACCGCATAAAAAAAGTCGAACTTAGAAAATACACCAATGATTTATGAAATAGATGAGAGAATGCTTTCAATTAAATTAAATAATTAAATTAGACCTGAAGAAATTGTAAAAATATTTAATTCTTCATTGTATATATACATGGAGAAGTTTTCAAATTATACATTAAATAGTTCGGTGCTACTCGTCGTAATCCAAAACGCGCATCTTCTTGTGATGAATTGGTTCAAAATCGCTTTCGTCGCTTGAAGATAGGATTTCAATTGATTTGTTTTTTGGTACCATAAAGTCAATGATCAGTTTTTGTGACGACGATCGACTAGTCAATTGTTTGTAAACGTCACGATAGCGAGACATGCATGACCTCAGCTCTTTTCGGAATTTTAAGCGTCTTTCCGCATTGGTATCTATTTTAAGAAAATGTGTTTCCAATTTTTTAGGAATCTGGATCCCTGCATATATTACCACATAATCAGAGTTCGTCCACAACATGTATATGTACATTGATAGGAAACATTAAACTGGTGCTAACGTTACTAAGATTCATATACCGTATAAAAATAAATCGCACGAAAAAAATCGCACAAAAATAAAATCGCACAAAACCAATCGCACAAAAATAAAATCGCATAAAAAAGGACCGCACAAAACCAGGTTTTACCTATATTTATCGGATTAAAATTGTCCATGACGATAATTGTATTATTACGATATAAAAATATAGAAATGATATAGAAAATATTACAATAATAATTTCATAATTCAATGTATGTAATCGAAGAACTTGTTCATGATGAATTTCAATTTTGAAAAATACTTCTGGTGACTTAAAAATCATTTCGATAATTAATGAAATGAAAGAGATAAAAAAGAAAAAAAAAAAAAAAGGAAAAACAAAAAGAAACAAAAACAAAGAAAAATAAAAAAGAGAAGAAAAATATTCCAAGTCAATTGAGAAGATTAATGATTAAAAGGAAAAATAGAAGGAAAAGAGTGGGATGAGGAAGAAATGGAGGGAGTAGGAAGGGACAAAAATTTTCAATTGCCGACCGTTATATACGGTTCACACTGTATAATCAAGGTAAATTTTCCTAATTCTTCTCACGTTTAATTTTCAATAGGCAAAGGACGAGTACCCGTCGTCGAGAGAAAAAGAGTCTGTACGAAAGAGGTAAAAGTGGACTGCCGTAGAAACTCAGTGAGTTCTACGGTGAATGGCCACTATTAAGGAGGAACGTAAAACGCACTATTTTATAGATGTACGAGTTCCATAAATTTTCCACGATGATTTTCTATTCGGAACAATCGCGATGCACGCTCTTTGAATATTATGGAACTCGTTGAGAGCTTTAAAACAAGCTTTAACTTCTTCTTCTTCTTCCACTTCTCCCCTTCCCTCTTCTTCCCATCCCTATTCTCCTTATCCCCCCTACCATCGCTTTTTCTCTCTTTATCTCACTTATCTCTTCTATCTTTCTAATAAACTTTTCTTCCTCTTTTTTCTTTTTTTTTCTCTTTTTTTTTCTTCTTCACGTTCGTCTTTTTAATACATGCACCAAAATTAATCGCATCATGCTCCGTTTTTCTTCTTTTTTATTTATTTATTTATTTTTGTTTTTCTTTGTTTTTTTTAACTCTCTTTTCTTCTTATAATAAACGAAAAAGAAGAAGAAGAAGGGAAGAAAATTGTCCAGGTATTTGAAAGGAAATGAAAACGCTAAAAATAAATGAAAAATATTCATTCCTTTGGTTTCGAACGAAATTATAAATCATGTGATTTATATGAAACGTTGACAAAAAAAAGGAAAAGAAAAAAAAAAAAACAGAAAAAAGAGAGTACTCTCGTTAATCATTTTATTGAATCCTCGTGAACGAACGTAAAAGACAAATTTGTCGAAAATGACTACAAGTTTTTATTAAAACAATTGCAATAATTTCTTTCAACGTATTATTCATTAACATCACTCATTGTTCATTTTAATATTCGTACAATATAAAATTTATATTTTACTTTATTTCTTTTTTCATTTCTTTTCTTTTATTTTCTTTTCTTTTCTTTTCTTTTTTGTTCTTTATATTCTGCATTTTCTTCTCTCGAGTGAATAATAGAGAATACTCGTTTGAAAATTCATAGAATAATACTCTATTACACCGTTAGAATTCGTATTCGAATAAAGAGGTCATAGTCGTCAAGCGATTAGACTGAACAAATCAGTGGCCATTAAGTGGTACATGCAAGTACTGTATCGGCCGTCGTAAGCTCGTTAAAGTGAAAAACCGAGACAGAAAGGATTGAACGAAACATATCGTTATGCGACGCGAGAATACAATGCTTTAAAATTATTCCTCTGGTATTTTGCTTAATGGCCGTTCGAGTATTAGAGTTAATTCCATCGAATACATGGATTGGAAAAGGATAGAGATTAAAACGTAGTCGAAGACAAATGTTTGTAATCGTACTAACTTGTAGGATGATCTATTTAAATTTCGAAAAATATAATGTCAAAAAGTTCGTTAATATCGTTAACATTTTTATTATTATAATTTGAAATATATCGAGGCATTTCCTCACTTTTAATTATTTTTGTTTAATAAGAAAAGTAATAAAGGATTAGAGAGATTAGAGATTAGATTAGACGGATTTGGTCTGGATAAGAATTTCCACGAATTTTTTTTTTTTTTGAAACAGATTTATTAATATATATTTATTATTATTTATTATTACTATATTAATATATATTTATTATTACTATTTTTTTTTTTTTTAGAGAATTATTACTGTTATTATTTTTAATTATTATTATGTTTTTCTTTTTTTTAATATATTTTCGTTCATTCCTAAATTTCGTAATGTCCATAGATATTTTCTTCTTTTTTCTTTTTTCCTTTTTACAAAGAGATTACATCAAATTAGCGTTCAATCTATTCTACTTAAAATACATTACTTTAAATACATACCTTTCTAACTATTCTTAATCACAAGTTACCATAGATATTTTTCACTTTTATTTATTTGATCAAATATTTTTTATTAATTAATGATAAGTATTATGTAAAATGAATGATCAATATATTATATGAATATTTTAATCAGTATGAATGATTAAGTGTAAGGGTTACGTATATATGTCAATAATTTATATTACGTCTTGATATTTTATTATAAATATTGATCGCTTATATAAAATATTGATTAAATGTAGGAAAATATTAACCACGTATTTGAAATACTGATAAGATATTTAAAAATATTGAAGATTTCAATAAAATACTGATCAAATGTATAAAGATACTAATGATTTATTCAAAATACTGATCAAATTGATATAAAAATACTAATGATTTACTTAAAATAATGATCATTACTCGTTCAAAAATATTGACGATTTATTTAAAACATTGATTGAACGTATAAAAATACTGATGATTTATTTAGAACACTGATCGAACGTATAAAAATACTGATGATTTATTTAGAACACTGATCGAACGTATAAAAATACTGATTGATTAAATAATACCACTCTATTTTTATCTTTCCCTTTTAGTTCTACCATTTCACTTTCCTTTGAAATTCTTTAACACCTCGGATTCTATTTAATTCAATTCTGTTTGAAAGAAAATAAAAATAAAGAAAAAACAAAAAAAAGGATAGATAGAGAGAAAGAGAAAGAGAAAGAGAAAGAAAGAGAGAGAGAGAGAGAGAGAGAGAGAGAGAGAGAGATCTCGAGAAGTCTCCTAAATCAAGCGACCTAATTTCCCTTAATCTTTATGCCGGTAGTAAAATAACAATTTTGAAGGTGTAGTGGTGGCTTCGTCGACGTGAGCTTAAAACGTAAAAGTAGGAATAGTCGGAGGAGGGTGGAAAGGGGTAAAATTAATAACAGGACGGAAGGCGTTACCAAAGTGATATGTGCAAAGAGAGAGAAAGAGAGAGAAAGAGAGAGAAACAGAGAGAGAGGAAGTGAGAGAGATAGAAGTAGATATAGATAAAGCGAGGGTAAGAGATGAGAATAGGGAAGAGTATGGGAATGAAATTGGGGGATGAAAATTAAGGATCGAAGAATGATATTAGTAAATAGATGTTCAATGTTAGAAACCCTAATGATAACGAGTATTACTGACCAAAGATATAACAATAAAACATGCATAACTTCAAAAACGTTCCTGAGAAGGCAGCGTCGCGATGCTTTTACTCGAAAATCCTTCACGTGATATACTGTCGCGGAGATTATGCGACTATGCCGCAGTTATTGCCGGGACTGAGATAGGGAAAGAGGGTTGGGAGGAAGAGGGAATAGCGTGGGAAGGACGAGCGTAACGTAACGTAACGTAACGTAACGTTACGCAACTGGATACTACTTTCACCCTGTTTCCGTTTTCGCATGCGTGATTACACACTCTCACAGTACCAGATAAATTACAACGCGTCGAGTTTCAACCGCCCCTGTCCCCTCCTCCTAATCCCCTTCCCATTCCTACCTCTCTCAAATCGCTTTCGAAATATTTTTCTTTATTTCTATCTTTTTTGTTTTTTTTTTTTTTTGTTTGTTTTTTTTCTTTTTTTTGTTTAATTGCACTTCGTTCTTCCTCCAAATTCAAACGAGGAGATACGCGAAAGAATCGATTTTTCTAGATAAATATTATAAAAAGTATTCTAGATAAAAGAAAAAAAGAAGAAAAAATAAAAAAAAAAGAAAGAAAGAAAAAAACAATAATAACTAATGTACTATTACTTTGATATATTTTTTATGATCTCAAAAACGTAATCTTATGAGTACCCATATATTTTTATATTTCATGTGGACATATGCGTGTATGCGTCTGATATGTATATTTTCTTTTGTCTTTTTTTTTTTTTAATATATTTTTGAGTTAACAGGTTCAATGATCTGGTTGTGCTAAATATTCGAAATTACAAAATATAAAATATTATAAAATAAGAAAATATATAATATAATTGTAGGATTACGTAATATAATTATATAATATAAGTGCAGGATCGTTTTCTATTTTTCATATTTTTAATAGAATATTTGAAAATTTTTCTTTTAAGTTTTTAGTATTTTTTTTTTTCTCTTTTCTTTTCCTTTCGATATATCTTTTACATCAAGCATGCGATATGCACATTTCTTTTAAAATTCGAAGAAGTTTCTTCTAAAATACAATACTAAAAAATGCCCTTGTGAAAAGAATAAATATTGCATTTATGCAAAATTTCATTGAAAGTGATACTTTTTTTTATCAATATTTTATTTTCAAGATTAAGCAAAACCGATAAAACAAAATCGATATATAAATTTCGTCATTCTGATCAAATAAATTTCATGAATATCTTTCTTTTTTTTTCGAAAAAGGAATCAAAAAGAGAAAAAGAGAAAAAAAAGAGGAAGAGAAAAAAAACAATCATATGTTTCTCTCTCTCTCTCTCTCTCTCTCTCTTTCGATGCAATACGATTAATACGGATTCTTCGTTTTATTATCGAGTACGACAGGAAAGTAAAGTCTAGACATTAATCGAACACGTCCATCTCTTTTCTTCAGAAATATAAGTCTACTATCGATTTTGTATCATAGAAACACTTTTTCCTCTCTCTCTCTCTCTCTCTCTCTCTCTCTCTTTCTCTCTCTTTCTCTTTCTCTCTCTCTCTCTCTTTCTTTCTCTATCCCTATCCCAATGAAACAAAATGTATCGTTATCTTCTCTCGTCACGATCTACAGTAAGGATTTTCCTACGTGTCATATTCATCTCGACTATTTGTTGTATACACACACATACACACACACACGTAGAGAGCAAGAGAGAAAGAGAGAGAGAGAGAGAGAGGGAGAGAGAGAGAGAGAGGGAGACACATATTTTCTCCAAGGGAATACCTTTCCTCGTTCAGCGTCGAGAAACTTTGCGAGGTAAAAAAACAAAAAAACCAAAAAAAAACAAAAAAAGAAATTTAAAAAAAATAAAGGGAGAAAGAAACGGGGAGGGGATAAAAAAGAGAAAATCTTTGTGACGATGGTTCATGGACCTGGTAACAGAGTGTAGATGCTTTTCTCTCTTACGCACTAACTCCCCTCCCCTCCACTCCATTTCTTCTCTTTTACCAACAGGAATATTTGCTTTCTCTCTCCCTA
>NC_062199.1:4381309-4383809 GCF_912470025.1 Vespa velutina | reverse complement strand
ACATCATCGTTAAACGATACTTAACAAAAAAGTGATATTATTTATTACATCATTTTATATTGGACTCTTTTTATAATCCCTATTAATATTAATATTTATTTAGAATATTGAGATATATTGTTTTAATATTATTAATATATTTAATTTTAATATATATATATATATACATATATATATTAATATTAAATATATTAATAGCAAATAACGTAAGGATACTTTTTTCTCTTCAACACCATATACTATGTAAGTGATTAGATATCTGTTGGATAATTAATATCGGTATATTATTGTTTAATCTTATATAATAATAATAATAATAATAATAACAATGACTTGAAAAAGGAATATTGAGACGACTCCAATGACTTTTATTTCAATATCCGATTAATTATGATGCAACTATATATATATATATATATATATATCCCCTCAGTACAAACACTTCAACATATCAACGTGATCATTATCTGAGTCGATGTCGGATAACGGATTAACATAATGCTTCATTGTTAATAATAGACATAGCTAATTTACGCATACATATATAACCACATTTATACATATACGTACATATAAATCCATGCACACATATGAGCACACAATGCTTACGCATAGTTGTATATACATATACCACACACATATATAGGTACAACATACACACACACACACACACACACACACATACACACACAAATATATCAAGTCACAGAGTATATCTAGTGAGAGATCAACGAAGGTCGGTGGACAAACAGGAAGGAAGGTAGACAGGTACGTATACGTTCTAGTTAAATTCCAAGGGATCCGATATTAGCCGATCAGGAAGGAGTCCGATTCGTTCAAACACGCGGACATCAGCTCGAGTAGATGAAACTGTGTTGCTCTCAGGGCTTGTTGGAAATCGAGAGGGGGATAGACTGAGTGAAGGGAGGGAATACGTGGGTGGTATTATTTAAGCAGCCCGCGGGAGAGTTTAGAAGGAGACGTTGCTGGAAGTGTAGATGATGACGACGATGATAATGACGATGATGGTGGTATAGGTATAGATATAGAAGAGATGGAGGAAGATGAAATAGAGAGAGAGAGAGAGAGAGCGAGAGAGAGAGAGAGGGAAAGAGAGAGAGAGGAATGGCAATCAGGTGCGCTAATGCCAATCAATTATGTGTTCGTACCCAAACCAACCAAGCTGGTCGACACCTCCTACGTCTGGTTCCATCCTTCTCTCACTGGAGATTTCCTCCTCTCACCTCATCCTACGAGACGAGGTATGGTCCTTTATCAATACGGCCATATCGGAACGGGCCGATATATTAGTTATCGATTTCCGAGGTTACACGGCAGGGTCGATGTACCAACGTCGTTGGCCTTACCGACGATCCTCTCTCTGTCTCTCTCACTCTCACTCTCTCTCTCTCTCTCTCTCTCTCGATCTATCTATCTATCTCCATCTTTGTCTCTCTCACTCTCTCTCTCTCTCTCTCTTGTGCACATACTATTGCCAGGACCACCAGCGGAGCATTCTGACTCGCTATACCGCCTCCGGTGTCTCTCCTGTGGCTTGCCAGTGACAGGTTCGCAAACGGATTCGGCAGGGGCGAATCTCGCTTTCAAGAAGGGTAACTCTAAATCCTCCTTGCCTACTATGCTCTAGGCTGTCCCATGGATCGAATTTTATAGGGGTTTAAGATGGGTAGGGATAGATGGTGTGGGTAAGAATGGGCGGAGGGAGGCGGGGCGGGTGACTGAGAGAGTGTCTTGGGATCGAGCTTTCCGATTCTCCGGATTTACGGATTTAGGAAAGTTCGCCAGGGATGATTGTGATAGTTAAAAGTGGATCTATTCATGGGGACACGTTGTATATCGTATTGTAGGATAGGGATAAGGGAAGGAGACAAAGTTTCAATTGTCAATTTCGTTTAGTGGCTCAATCGTTATACTGACGGATATCTCTCTCTCTCTCTTTCTTTCTATTTTCGTGCGTATATCTATATATGTTTATATGTACATGTATGTGTGTGTGTGTGTGTGTGTGTGTGTGTGTGTGTGCGTATATGGTGATAAATTTGCTATTATGTTATTTTTAAACTGTAGCCTATTAGATATCTATCCTCATTTACAATCGTTCAGGTTATCGTATACGATATTATACAAGTTTATTATACATGATAGAAAAAGAGGAAAAAAAAAGAAAAAAAATGTTAAAAAATTATTTAACAATTCGTAAAATAAAATCTCCTTCGAGCTATTCGAAATCAGTAAATTTCAAAGTCACTAAGTTATAAATGTATTTTCTATTATATAATACTATATATAATATTCATTAAATAATATCAAATAATAATTAATTAACATTTTATATATAATATTTACTATTATTATCAGAAATATCGAAATAAATATTTCATTTCTTATCCTTAGAGTGTTAAAGGTGTTAGAGTATGATAACAATAATGAATTAATGAACGAATAAATAAATGAGTAAAAAAAAAAAGAAGAAAAAAGA